>NC_080200.1:36354947-36654947 GCF_030028045.1 Hippopotamus amphibius kiboko | reverse complement strand
GTATGGAAAGAGAAACATGGTAACTTTATAGTGAACAAACCTGGTAAACAGTACCTTAATCAAGTGATAAAGGTTATTGTCAACGGTGATATCAGGTGGATATCCTATACTCCCTAACATACTGTGAAAAGAAGGACATTTACCTCTACAGTATTCTTTCCACAAACTCATAACCTCAGTCTAATGATGAGAAAAACACCAGACAAACCCAGACTGGGGAATATTCTGCAGGACATCTGGCCAGTACTTCTCAAGACTACCAAAGTCATGAAAAAGACTGGGAAGTTGTCACAGACCAGAGAAGACTACAGAGATGTAACAACTAAGTGCAATGTGGGACTCTGAACTGGATCCTGGAAAAGAAAGAGGACATTAATGGGAAAACTAATAAAATCCAAATAAAGTCAGGAGTTTAATTAATACTAATGTACTTGAAAGACCTATACACTGAAAAAACTATAAAACATTGATGAGGACTTCCTAGGTGGCACAATGGTTAAGAATCTGCCTGCCAATGCAGGGGACACGGGTTCGATCCCTGCTCCAGGAAATTCCACATGCCTCAGAGCAACTAAGCCTGTGTGCCACAACTACTGAGCCTGCACTCTAGAGCCCATAAGCCACAACTATTGAGCCTCTGTGCCACAACTACTGAAGCCCACAGAGCCTGTGCTCCGCAACAGAAAAACCACCACAATGAGGAGCCTGTGCACCACAATGAAGAGTAGCCCCTGCTTGCTGCAACTAGAGAAAGCCCATGTGCAGCAACAAAGACCCAACACAGCCAATAAATAAATAAATAAATAAATAAATTTGTTTATATTAAAAAAAATTGATGAAACAAATTTTAAAAGGCACAAATAAATGGAAAGAAACTCTATGTTCATGAGTTGGAAGGTTTAATATTGTTAAAATGTCCATACTACCCAAGATAATCTACAGATTCAAAGCAACACCTATCAAAATACCAATGGCATTTTTTTTTACAGAAATTTTTAAAAAATTCTAAAATTTATGTGAAATCACAAAAGACCCTGACTAGTCAAAGCAATCCTGAGAAAGAACAAAGATGGAGGCATTATATTTCCTGACTTTAAAATATATTACAAAGTTATAATAATTAGAATGGTATTGGGCTTCCCTGGTGGTGCAGTGGTTAAGAATCCACCTGCCACAGCAGGGGACACGGGTTTGAACCCTGGTCCGGAAAGATTCCACATGCCACAGAGCAACTAAGCCTGTAAGCTTGTGCACCACAACTACTGAGCCTGTGCTCCAGAGCCCATGAGTCACAACTACTGAGCCCATGCTCCACAACTACTGAAGCCCGTGCGCCTAGAGCCCATGCTCTGTAACAAGAGAAGCCACCACAGTGAGAAGCCTGCGCACCGCAATGAAGAGTAGGCCCTGCTCTCCACAACTACAGAAAGCCCCCACACAGCAACAAAGACCCAATGCAGCCAATAAATATAAATAAGTACATAAATTTATTTTTTAAAAAAGAGAAAGAATGGTATGATATTGGCATAAAAACAGACATGTAGATCAATGGAACAGAATATAGGGTTTCAAAATAAACCCACACATACACACAGTCAATTGATCTTCAACACAGTTGCCATGAATATACAATAGAGAAAAGATAGACTCTTCAATAAATGGTGTTGAGAAAACTGTGTATCTGTATGGAAATTAAAAAATTGGGATCTCACAGCTATAACAAAAGGTAACACAAGCAAAAACAGACAAGGGGGACTACATCAAAATAGAAAGTTCCTGCGCAGCAAAGGAAACAATCAACAAAATGAAAAAGCAACCTCAGAAATTAGAGACAATATCTGCAAACCACACATCTGCTGAGGAGTTAATAGCCAAATATATAAGTACTCCTACAACTCACCAGCAAAAATCAAATAATCCAACTAAAAAAACGGAAAAAGGACTTGAATAGAAATTTCTCCAAAGACATAGAAATGGCCAACAGGTATATGAAAAGATGCTCATAATCACCAACCTTCAAGGAAATGCAAATCAAAACCATAATGAAGTATTACCTCATACCCAATATTAAAAAATTAAGTGTTGACAAGGATATGAAGGATATGAAGAAATTGGAACCCTTGAACACCATTGGTGGGAATGTAAAATGGTGTGGCCACTAGTGGAAAACAGAGTACGGAAGTTCCTCAAAATAACAAAAATAGAACAACCAGATGATTCAGCAATGCCACTCTTGGGTATATATCCAAAGGAACTGGAATCAGGATATCAAAGAGATATCTGCACTGCCATGGTCATTGAAGCATTATTCACAATAGCCAAGATATAGAAACAACCTAAATGTTGATTGACAAATGACTGGATAAAGAAAATATGGTATACACATACAATAGAATATTATTTAGCCCTTAAGAAGGAAATCCTACCATATGTAACAATGTGGATAAACTTAAAGGACATTACACCAAGTGAAATAAGCCAGTCACAGAAGGACAAATACTGCATGATTCCACTTAGGAAAGGAGTGGGAAATGCAGGGTTGTTCAATGGGTATAAAATTTCAGTTACACCTGATGAATAAGCTCTAGAGATCTGCAATGCAACACAGTGCTTATAGTTAACAATACTCTATTGTTAAGAGAATAAACTCACGTTAAGTGTTCTTACTACAAAAAAAAGATAAATCCCTCCCCCCTCAAATAATGTACGAATGTGTTTTTGATAAGTGTACCACAGTAATTAAAGATTGTAAAAATGAGGGAAATCAAGTGAGGGGAATATGAACACTCTTTGCACTATCTCTGCAACTTTTCTGTACATCTAAATCTAATTATTCCAAAATACAAAGTTCATTTTTTTTAAACCTCAGTTTACAAATTAGTTCTCAGATTTCCCTCTGTGAAGGTCTCTTCTAACAAATCTTTTAGCCTATTGCTAAAAAGTTTTGCAAAATTTAGACTCTAAAAACAATAAATTTATGACAGTTAAATCAATCTGTGCCTTGTTTTTACTTATGATCTGTTTTCTTGTAGTAACAGAACTTTATTCCAATATAGAGTACACTAGCTTAACAGAAAGTCACAAGTTAGTATCTGGATAAAGAATAAGAAAGATGTGGGTTTTTCTTTGTTGCTGTTATTGTTTTAATTTTCTTTTTTCACTCTTTGGCACCCTTCACCCATTTCTCACACCTCCCACTCCCAACATCTGACAACCACCAACCTGTTCTCTATATCTATAAGCTTGTTTTTTGTTTTTCATTTTTTAGATTCCACATATGAGAGTGATCACGTGGTATCTGTCTTTCTCTATCTGACTTATTTCACTTAGCATAACGCCTAAGAGATCCATCCATGTTATAATAAATGGTTAAGATTTCATTCTCTTTTATGGCTGAGTAATATTCCAATTTGTGTGTGTGCGTATACCACTTCTTTATTCATTTATCCATAGATGGACACTTAGGTTGCTTCCATATCTTGGCTACTGTAAATAATTTCTCAATGAACACAGAGGTGCATATATCTTTTCAAGTTCTTGTTTTTGTTTTCCTCATTAAATACCCAAAAGTAGAATTGCTGGTTCACATGGTAGTTCTATTTTTAATTTTGGGGGGAACCTCCATACCATTTTCCACAGTGACTGAACCAATTTACATTCCCATTAACACTGCATTCCCTTTTCTCTACATCCTCACCAACACTTATTTCTTGTCTTTTTTTGCCACTCTGCATGGCTTGTGAGATCTTAGTTCCCTGACCAGGGATCAAACCCTGCCCCACAGCAGTGAAAACACCAAGTCTTAATGACTGGACTGCCAGGGAATACCCTTTCTTGTCTGCACATTACCTCACCTTGTCTTTTTTATAATAGTCATTCTAACAGGTGTGAAGTGATAACTCGTCATTAATTTGCATTTCCCTAATGACTAATGATGTTGAACATCTGTTCATGTAGCTGATCACCATCTGTATATTTTCTTTCGGAAAATGTCTATTAATAGCTTCTGTCCATTTTTAAATTTTTTTTTGCTATTGAATTGTATGAGTTCTTTATATATTTTGGATATTAGACCTTATCAGATACATGATTTGTAAATAATTTCTCCCATTTGGCAGGTTGCCATTTCATTTTGTTGATGATTTCCTTTGCTGTGTTTTATTTTTCCCAATAAATACACATTGCCATCCAAGTCATTACTATTTTGATAAGCCTGTTCTGATGTTAGACAGCTTAGGTTTCTGACAGAGTACTTTTTTCAAAAAAATTAAAACATGGTAATGAGGACCTTTTAAAACAACGTTCTGCAACCATATTATTACAAGTTTGAAAAAATTAGGAACACACTGGACCTTTGTTCTATGATATATAATGTACCATTTCTACTTCTTACTATTGTTATTTTATTTTTCTTGTTACGGCTTACCTTTTTCCTACTGAGCATCTTTTAATAAACACAATTTTATGAAGATAATTCCCCATTACCTAAGCAGTACTTGCAGAAAGTAGATATTATTTAAGCTTTCCCTTACACAAAAGAGAAAATACAGCAAAGTTAAATAAATTACCTGAAGTTATAAGAACAGTCAGAAAAAGAATTGAAGTCTTTCCCTAACTTTCAGAAAAAGGTAATTGAATTCCCATAAAAGATGTTTCCTATTTTAAAATGTCCATTATGTTGGACTTATTGCACTATTTTTCTTTCTTATTGTTCCTAATCTGTTGGATGGTGCTAATTAATTTAGTTAAGAGGCAGACAGCAAGCCTCAGAGATGCCCTATGTAGTTTCAGTTTAGACAACTTCTAAAAATACAGTCAGATCCTTTAGGACTAAAATTACAAAACTTTCCAAATGTGCTTATAAACAAACCATGTATCTTTCAACCAACCTGAAAGCCATGATTTAAGAAAATTAAATTTCCTAAAAACTACACAATTATGAGCAGAAGTCACATTCAGAATGGAAAATGTTAGCTGATTAAGCTTCTAAGTGGCAGAGTAATAAGTTTATTTTTCATAATGTTCTGGCAGTAAGAAAAATGTTGCATTTTTTAAGGGAGCTAGTTCTATATTCTTTGTGGATTAGCTTTTCAGGGTTTGATTATGTAGGTGATATGCTTATTTTTCTCCATTGTAATGTGCACTTCTTTGGCCCTTTATTATTTGATAATAAGTATATAATCTCTACCAGAAGGTGGTGTTTCCAAAAACAAAAGATAAGACCCAAATCATAACAACAAGTCACCAATCAGAAATTCCCTTATCCAATACTTTTAATGTTCAGAGCTTTAACTATAATTCATAAATACGCAAAACAGATAATGAGAGGCTGAAACACGTCAAATTTCACCTACTTGAGTTAAAGCTTATGAGCCTCCCTCAGTGACTCTGTGTCAGGTCTTCATGCAAAACATATTTACTCTTTTTATGCACAACTGTAACAGGATTGGAAATCTGGTTTTCCATCCAAAATTATATTCAGAAACTGGTACTTATACAGCTAAATTTGGATAATCTGAAAAAAATATATGGAATACCTTATTCTCTACTAATTCTCAATAAATAAAGTATAATTACAAATACTCCAATGATCTACTTGAGTTACTAAACAATAAGATAGGCAATATTAAATTTAACAGGTATAATAAAGTTCAAAACTCTGTCTTTTACTTAAGAAAATTCCACTATACTGAGGAGGGAAAAGAAAGGACAAAGAAAGCTTCAATGTAAGATGCTAATGATTTTGCCTGGCATTCTATTTAGACAGCGGAGGTCTAGAAAGAGGATTAGATGGGAGATGGGAAACTCTATTCACTCAGTCTCAATCCCACATGCTTCTAATAATGTAAATTTACCAAGATAACTCCGGGGTTTAAAGATACATGTTGTCCTATCATATGACCTCCCCCAAATGAAAGCTAGCTACTCTATCTGGTTCTTAACAAGAAACATGATCTAATTTAGCACTGATCCTGAGGGTCTTACCAATACACATCCCAGTGCTACTATGATCAATAATGGAAGTCCTTTAACATTGCTACATCACATGCATACACTGGTAAGGAATGCAAGTAAGCCAGAAAGGTCGATGCACAGTATCTGCAAATAATAAAAGCATTTATGGCTCTCAATTGTTTTTTTCTGAGTCTAATTTTAATTGTATTCCACAAGCTCTGATGTAAAGTTTTACTTTCTTTAATTTCTGGTAATTTATCATTTTGGTTTTGATTTCTTTTTGATTCAATGCCCTATGGGAAAAGAATATATAATAGCTTTTATGGGTTTCACAATCTTTAACAGAGAAGTAAAACTCACTCTTAACTGTAATTTGAATAATGTGATCTTTCACCTTAGAGTTGTTTTAGAAGCTAACTCTCAGTATAACTTTCTGTATTGCAAAGACTTTAGATCACCAAAGGCTCAATTATTTAATATTAGAAGCTTGAAATGGGCATGAAAAATTGGAAATTTTACCACCTCTCAACTATTTATTTTTCTAAGCATTCAAATTTCCCACTATATCACAGCATCTTCCGAAATATATAAATCTACAGTTTGAAAGTTAAAACAAAGTTTTGTAGTTAGATTCCCTTGGGATTTATTGAGTCCAAGACTTTAACAGATTACACCTGCACTGTCCAATAAAGTAGACCAGCCACATGTGCCTATATAAATTTGAAGTAAAATTAAAAATTCAGTTATTCAGTCCTACTAGCCATGCTTAAGTGCTCAAAAGCCACATGTTGCTGGCGCTACCATATTGTACAAAGTATTTATAGAACATTTCCTTCATTATAGCAAGTTTTCTTTGAACCGCACTCGATTAGACCAAAGGAGAGAAAGTAATTTATTTAGGATCACAATTTGTTTGTAGCAAAGCTAAAACTAGAATTTAGGTCTTATAAATTCTACTCTTATTTGCTTTCTACTAAACCACACTCTGCCCCTAAGAACTAACAAATAAAGGATTTGACCACAACAAGTAATAAGCCGAATTTCATACAAAATTACCCTACTTCCATGTAAAGTTTAGAAAAATGAATCGTACCTGACCATGAAGAAAACCTAATAAATTCCAAAAATACAAAGAATAACTCCCCCAAAGATTTGAAGGATAAAAAAAAAAAAACATTCTTCTAAAAAATTATTGACTCAAAAACTGAAATTAAAAACTACCTGGAAATTAATGAAAATACAAACTTTACATCAAAGTTATGGTATAAAATTAAAATGATACTACAAAAATGGAGAGCCCTAAGAGTTTTTATCATTAAAAGAGAAAAACTGAAAATTAAGTAAGCACTCAATTTGTAAATATAGAAACTAATATAAACAGAGGATAAATAATTAAAAGGATAAAATTAACAAATTATATTTTCTTAAAGTAAACTTGATTAACTTAAAAATAATTAATAAGACAGACTTCCTACAAGCCTAATTAAAACAGAGGAGAGAAAATGAAAATCTACAGGATTAGGAATAAACAGTAGATGTAATATGTTTTTGAAGATATTGAAGAAAAATTATATAAAAATATTACATATTATTTTGAACCAATAAATTTGAAAATCCAAAAGAAATGAATGCTTTCTAGCAAAAAAACATATTAACAAAATTGCCACAAGAAACGTCATGAAATTAGAGGTGACTAATAAGCAAAAAATTTTCTTGCATATTGTTAAAATGATCATCTGTATTAAAAGAGTAACAATGATTCAACCTCTATCAATTTTTAAAATGACATTAACAAACTAAAGGTAAAGAATTAGTGATTAAATCAACAGATTAAAAACCACATTGGATAAAATTCAACAGCCATTAAGTTTAAAATCTATAAGCAAAAGGAAACTTCCAGAACAATAATAATACAAACAGGAAGCATAATATTAAAAGTTAAATTCTAAATGAATTCTCAACAAAATCAAGAAAGTCCTCAATCACTACCCCTTACTCATATTGGTTTTGGATATTATGTTAAGTAAAGAAAATAAACTAAGTGGCATTCATTGGCATGCATTTTAGAAAAGAAAAATTGTTATTTTCAGATAAAAAAATTGTGTAGAATAACTAAGAGAATTCTAAAAGAATTATGATAGTGAATACAAGAATTTAATAAACAGATACAAGATAAGTATACAGTAACCAACAGTTTTCCTTTATATTAGCAATGACCACTTAGAACTTAAAATGGAATATCCAGCTCAAAATACTGACAAACACTTAAAAATAATTAGGAATAAATATAATGCAGGAGATAGAGCAAGACCTAAATAATGACTAGTCTCCTTCCTGGACAAGGAGACCTCACTATTGTAAACCTATCAGTTCTTCCTAAATCAACATATTTAATGTTTAGTTCACAAGGTTTCACACAGTACCATCTCTCACCCCTATTTTATCATATTCACTCCAGAAATAGGATTCTTTGTAAAGAGGAGGACTGTATTAGGTTTGCTCACCACTCTACCCACAGTGCTTAATACAATACCTAACACGGGGTGCGGCGGACACCTAATAAATTCTGTTAAATAAAAACTATCCCATTCATCCAATTTTAAAAATAAAACACTGAGAAGCTTAAGTGCCTTCACAGAGACACAGACCTACTTCTAAGTGTACTCGGAAAAGAATTAAAAGGTTTTTTTTTATATGAGATTTTATATTTCAAAAGCAAACTCTTCCTCTTACAGAAGACCGGAATGATGAGTTCCAGTATTGGCTTAGCTACTAACTAGTTCTGTGACCTGTGTCAAGCCACTTTATTTCTTTGAATTCAGGTTCTCCAACAGTAAAAGGCGGGTATTATATGGGTGGATGATATTAAGGAATTGTATCTTAAACTCCTTACTTTTAATGGAATAATAGAATTGTGGTTTATAAGAGGAATCTTTATCTTTCAGAGATAATGGTAAAATATTTATGGATAGGATGATGTGTTGTATGGGATTTGCTTTGAAATAATCTGGGGAGGGGGGAAGTGACTAGGAGTACACATGAAACCAGACTGGCCCTGAATGGATAACTGCCTAAGCTGGATACATGCATTTTACTATTCTATCTTTGTACATAATTTGACATTTTCCCTAACAAAACTTTTTTGACAGTAAAAGTGCTGATCAAAAATTGTCTCTAAATCAAAGGAGTAAAGTAAGAAATAAAGCTTTCACCAAGTGGAAATGCTCAATTCAGTCATTTAAAAACATTCAGTCTTCAAGTTTCATTAGCCTTTAGCTGCAGGGTCACATTTTCTTCAGCCCTTTGGCTTCATTCCCTTCTAAGTCATATCAGAAGCACCATTATTTATGAAATTACTAATAATGGCTTTCTAGGAGACTTCATCTATCATTTTTAATGTTTCCTCCCCTCCTATTAAGCTGCAGTCATACACAAATACATCATTAGCCAAAGGAATAATAACTGAAAGTATCAAACTCACTCATTGTTCATTCTCTCTATAAAGCGAAGAAGAAAGGGGTGTGTATGTGTGTGAGAGAGAGAGACAGAGAGAGAGAAAAAGAGAGAGAGAGTGATTTTAATAAAAAGGACCAATGCATAGAGTTTGCCTTCCAACACCAGAGGAGGTGGAGAGTATGATCAAATTCTTACAGAGCTGCTAGGAGGCCAAGCAGCATCACGGCTCAGAATCAATCAGATGTCTGGCTCACCTTTCCTTCAGGGTCTAGCTTGACTACATCTGAGTTCCAGTGAACAGTCAAAGTTCTTAGAACTAAGCAGCTGTTCACAAATGCATCATATGCAACACCAAGGAGGAAAATACTTCCTTTCCTCCAGAGCAAAAACAGACTCAGATAGCAATCAAACGACAAAATCTCTTTAAGATCACTGAAAATTGAGATATTCCAAAAAGAAAAATCTATTCATACTCTTGTGTCCCTCTGCCTACCTAAAAGATTACCGTTGGTGGGGACCTAGACTGAGTGAACTGACGTGCTAATGAATTTGCTACTGTTCCTTCCTGATCTTAATTTTAATCTTATTAAAAAATTAGGATTCCCCTTTAGATTGATTCCCATAGTTCTATAGTTATGTTTCACTGTTTCCCATTTAAGAAATATTGCAAGCTAAAATGATAAAAATCCTAGCAGAGGACTTGAACTCTTTCAAAGAACTCTTCAATTGGTAGATTTTAAAAAACAAAATGGTACGGGGAGGGTGGGGGGGACTCGAGGGAGGGAGGGAATATGGGGATATGTGTATAAAAACAGATGATTGAATTTGGTGTACCCCCAAAAAAGTAATAAATAAATAAATAAAACTATAAAAAAAATGGGTAGATAATGGATAAAATATTTCATACATGAGATTAATGTTAATTACATGTGACTAGGCAGTGGATACTTTAGAATTCAAGAGAGGGCTTAAAAAGGTAAGATGCAGAAGAAAGAAAATACAAATGGTCAATCCAGCACCTTCCAAAGCCCAAAGCTTGAGCTAGTATTACACATACAGGATGTATCCTTCCAATTGCAATAGCCTCTACCCCCCCACAATTTTATCAGGTTTACAGAAATGCCATAAAGATATTTATTTATTTTGCAGGTAGTTTTGCCTCCATCGCAAAAGGCATTAGTTAAATACACTCCCCAAAAAACCTTGTGGCAGAATGCAAAGTACATAACAGCAAAGGATGCTGTGATTAAACCCCCATTTCATAACTTGCTACATATGTAAACTTGAATAGTTAACTTTCCTGACTTGAGTCGCTTCATCTATAATAACAGAAATTGTTATATTTAACTCACAGAGTTATAAGGATTAAGTGACAATAAATATACAAATAAATAGCATAGTACCTGGCCAATGGCACGTGCTTAAGAGCTATTAGTTCCCTTCTCGTAAAAATATTAGATTTATAATTTAGCTGTGGCTTTTAAACCTTAATCACAGCTTTTAATCATCAACAGGACCCTCCAAGTAAGAGGAATTTTCTTTATAAAATTAACATGTCAATATGTTAGTCAATAAATCCACTTCTAGTCTGAAAAATATTGAATGTGAATAATAAAACTAAGGATTAGTTTTCAACATAATGTTTTCCAGACAGTCATAGATTAAAGTATTTTTGGATAGCCAAATATAGTTTCCGAGTAAAGAACAATAAACAGCTTATGTTCCTAATAACAGCCTAAATTCATAAACTTCACTAATACTGGCTGTCTTTTGTTTAATGTATGCTCATTTGTTAAATTACAGTAGAAATCATTCTTTGCTCCCAGAAAGTCTGTGAGCATTAAATGTGTCTCTAATTGGCACAGGAGGTAAAGGTCTGCCCATTGGGTCAGTGCAGTTTTTATTCCCTAGCAGAATGAGTAGGGCTTGGCTAGGTTCTTCCACGGTCCTCTATTCTGTCCAGGGCAACCGGGAACACAATAAGCTGGGGGCATCGCCCTGATATACAGGAACCATAGACAGAAGACACACCTGCATATATGGTGACTTAGCTGAATATGAGCTTACAAGGGAGAAATAACGGCAGCAAGGAAACAACAGACCCACAAACCAAAGCGGCAGTAACCGAATGTTAGATTGGGACTTTTTTGTCCCTCTTTTGACTGACGTTCAAATGTGACAGCTATGAGATGCCAGCATGTGAGACAGATGGTCAGAAACAGAATTTTCACAGAAAATGGTCAAAAACAAGTTCTAAGATTTTTGGGTCCGTTAGCAAGATCAAGGAGCAGAGTATGGGCCACAGCAGAGGCTTCTGTATAAAGGGCTTTGAAGAAAAGTGAGCTGTGATCCTACCCTCTCTGCTCCAGCAACCAAAAAGTGGGGTTAGTGTATGCCTACCCCTAAATCAACATCTCACAGAGTCTGGATGACAACGGGAGAGCATTCCACCCTCCGGAGAAGAACCAGGATGCAACTAGGGAATGGTGTGTCTGACTTCTACCTGAGAAAGCAGAACTAATCATTCTGGGGAAGTAACTACACTACTACTGAAGGTAGGACAATAAATGTGCAGGTGCTTCCCAGATGTGGGCCATGTGGGAGAGGACCAGCATGAAGATGCTTTAATATTTTCTCAACAAGATGCTGTGGAAAGAAGAGACGGTCCTATCAGTGAGAATCTATGTGTGGACCACATGAAAACTAGGAGATCCTCGGAAAGTGTCCAGCCATCATCCATCAGGGCAGACCCTGCAGAAGGAGCCCAGAAAGGGGTCACCAAAGACCACCTCCCAACACACAGAGAGAGAGAGGGATCAGCTTTAAACATCGGAAAGGGCCAGAGAGCATGGAGGCAGCTTATAGCATTACCAGTCACCAGCCATGTAACAACTTTCCTGCCCTACTTCCTTGCCTTCCCATTCTCCTGAGCTTTGGCCCTGTGGTACCAAGCTGAGTTGGTGGAGAAAATGAATGGAGAGAAAAAAGCAAAAGAAAACCAAACAACCTGCCCCAAAGGTAGGCAGTCTGTTCTGCCTATAGCTGAGAAACAGTAGTGAAAGGAGATACACTGCTTTTGAATGCACACTGAAGCAATGTTCACTAGTTGGGACTAGATCCTTTAACTCTAGACTCAAGACTGAGTTTGTGAATTCAAGTGACCCACTGACAGTTTATTACCTGAGAATGAGCTCATGCAGAGGGAAAACTTCCCTAACTGAATAAAGTTATAGGCACCACAGGAGATAAAAAATGCTGTTTTGATTTCATCCCACAGGTAGAACTTGTTCAATATATCAGAAACAAAACACACACACATACACACACACGCACACATTCACACATGCTTGCTTGTTACAGCTGGTCTCTTAAGACACATTCCCTAACAGAGAACAGTCACCATCAATGCTGCTTTTTAAAATGATCAAAAATAGCAGTACTGGAAACAATATTTGACAAGAGATAATAACGCTAAAAAGCCAAAAGGAAGACCTCCAGAACAAGAGAAGAGGATCAACTGCCACTGCCCCTCCAGAAGAATAAGGCACTGCCTGCTCTTTAAATAGTTCCAGATGGCAGTTTTTAAAGAAATGCAAAATACTAGACTAGAATAACTGAATAGGAAAAAAAAGCTGATACCAGTGTTGGTGACAGAGTGGAAACAGTGTGAGTGTAAATGGGATAATTTTTTGAAAGAAATTCAATATGTATCAAAAAATATAAAAAATTAACCAAGATATTCTCCTACTAGGGATTTATACTAGGAAAATCATCCAAGAAATATGAACATAAGCTCAAAAATATTATTAGTAGTATTAAACAATTAGAAAATCAGACAAAACAAAGGAAAAAGCATCTTTCAGACATTAGGAAACAGGCAGTATAGGACTATGATCTCTGAGAAAAGGGAAGCCAATAAGGTGTGTCTACAATTGCCCCAGGCTAATGTCTAGAGAGTTTACAGGCTGCTGTGCAGGGGGGAATCCAGGAGAAATCCAGCTGTCTCATCTGTGTTCAGAGACAACAAGTCAACTAGAGAGGTGACTGCTATACAGAGAAAGAGCTCAGAAGATTTGCAAAAGATTAACTCAAGTTTGTTGGCAGAGCACTGATGTGTGTATGTCATAAGAAAAAATTATCGAAGCCCTGGTGAAGAACCACTAGGAAGTATCAGGCAAAAAATGTCCAGAACTCACACAGGTCTGGGAATAATCCATGTTCCTACTAGCCAGAGGGAAATGCCATGGGGCATCAGGTAGAGTCCTCAGAAAGAAACTGCATTAATAGTGGGGCTAATTAGACAGAAACTAAAGGCTGCTCTTAGCTAACCTCAAAAAGCTTAAAGCAAATACTGAAAGAATCAACCTGAGTCACATGTGTAAGACTTGCACTGTGAGAAACATCAAAGGATGTCCTTTAAGAAAAAGGAAAATAACATCAGATTGGCAATCTGAACTGATGTAAAGGAAAAGTGAAGGAAAGGGCAAATATATTGGCAAAATAGATACAATACACAATTTTTAATATATATAGATTATATTATAAAAATATGCAATATTTTTCTCATTTTTCAATTTTTCTCATTTTTCAATCTCTTTAAAAGCCAGTTGACTATTTAGAGCAAAAACAATAACAAAGTACCATGGGTTTATAACACATGCAGAACAAAACATATGACTAAATATTAATAGCAAATAGTATAAGAACATGGAATATAAGTTTACAGTTGTACAGTTCTTATGTAAAGTGATATAACTTGAAGTAGACTGTGATAAATAAAAGATGTGTATTGTAAACCCTGGAGGGAGAAAAAAAAAAAAAACCCTGGAAGAACCATTAAAAAATATATATAAGAATATGTCAACACTGAATATAAAATGGAATCATAAAAACACAACTAATCCAAAAGAAAACAGAGAAAGAAAAAAAGGAAGAACAGCTGATAGATTTAAAACCAACTATGTTGATAATTACATTAAATGTAAATGGTCTAAACCTCCAATTAAAGATCAGAGATTATAAAACTGGATAAAAGAACAAAACCTAACTATATATTAACTAAAAAAACTCACTTAAGTGTAAAGATAGATTACAGGTAGAAGAATGGGAAAAGATATACCATGCAGCATGACTATATTAATATTAGACAGCAGACTTCAGGAAAAGAAACATTACCAGATATAAACAGAGAAATAATTTTAAAAAGAGGTAAAATTGTTAAAAGAACATTATCTTAAATGTGTACTACTGCAACTAGTAATGGAGCTCTAAAATATACGAAGCAAAAGGCGATACAACTGAAAGAAGAAATATACAAATGCACAATTATAACTAAAGATTTCAAAGCTCCTCTTTCAGTAACTGATAGAAAGACACAGAAGAATGGAACAACACCATCTACCTACCTGACCTAATTGACAGTTATAGAACACTCTAGCCAACAAGAGCAGAATACACATTCAAGTACAGAAGGAACAGTCACAAAGATAAACTATATTCTAGGCTGTAAATACATCTCAAACTTGATAGAAACCATATAAAGTATGTCCTCTGGCTTCAAGAAAATTAAACTAGAAATCAGCACAAAGTTTTGTGGGAAATCACCAAATATTTGGAAATTAAATGACGTACTTCTAAATAACCAATAGGTCATGGAAAAAAATCACAAGGGAGATAAGAAAATATTCTGAAGAGAATGATAACAAAACAAAATAAATAAAAATTTGTGGAATGTCACTAATACAGTGCTTAGAAATTTATAGCATGGCCCTTAACACATGCCTAATAAATATTTGTTGAATGAATGAGGTAACTTAATCCCCAGAGCAAGCATATGTTAAATATTCTCATTTTACAAATGAGTACACTAAGGTGAAATAATTTGCCACACCACCAATAAGTGACAGAACCAGTATTTTAGCACAGGTATATCTAATTGCAAAGTTCTATACTCTTTCTGCTACATTACACTGACAGAGAAAGAACACTACTGTATAACTGTAAAAGCATTATACCATCACATACATAATGTTCACCTGTCCTTTCTCCTTACCATGGTTTGTAGTTACCAGAGTATTGGGACCAAATGGATAAGACAACAATATGTTAAAACTATATTTATATTTGTACGTTTATATCTTTTTCTATACCATAATCTTTATATTTCTATATCTGTATTTACAGATTTAATATTTGGACTATAATTGACAGATCTAAACCAATAGATGAAATCTTGAACATAAACCACCCCCAAGCTATACAAGTAGGAAGACTGGAGACTTAGCTTGTCTAAAATAGATATCAGGACTTCCCTGGTGGCACAGTGGTTAAGAATCCGCCTGCCAATGCAGGGGACACGTGTCCGATCCCTGGTCTGGGAGGACCCCACATGCCTCAGAGTGGCTAGGCCCGTGCACCACAACTACTGAGCCTGCTCCCTAGAGCCTGTGAGCCACAACTACTTAGCCCATGTGCTGTAACTACTGAAGCCTGTGCTCCTAGAGCCCATGCTCTGCAGCAAGAGAAGCCAACGCAATGAGAAACCCGCACATCGAAACAAAGAGTAGCTCCCACTCGCCATAACTAGAGAAAGCCCTTGCGCAGCAATGAAGACCCAATGCAGCCAAAAACTAAATAATTTATAAAAAATAAAATAAAATAGCCATGATATCTAGAAGACCAAATCAACTTCATGTACTCATACATGTAGCATACATGAATATGCCACTGATTTGTACTTAATCTTCTAAAAGGCACAAAGAAATGAAAAACATGAAGGAAAAATAAACACCTAAACATGCTATTCTCCTTTGCCCTAAGAATCCCTCATTTCAATTCTCCCTGCGCAGAAGGAGCAGGCCCTTGGCTATTATGTCGCTCATACACAGCAACTCTGTCCAGCAGGCAGCTGTTGCATGCTTTTAAACACCAGCTCCCATAGCTGATCACACACATCAACTTCTCTTCACAAGTCAATCATTTATGGCAGCTGTTTCCCAAAAATAAGCATTAGGAAAGCCAGGGCAGCTCTGCACGGAGAGTCGACGGACTGCACATCTTCCTATATTTCCGGAGCTTGCCTGGGGTTTTACCGTCATTAAAATAATCAGGGAACTCAAAGGAGCCAACTACTGTTTTGTCACATTATCTCTCTTTGGATGCTCAGGGCAGAATTTTTAAAACTCTGTGAAAATGGGACCCATGCTGCATACTAAGAAGCTATTAAAGGATAAGACAAACAGCATCCACACCATTTGCCTGCCTTAAAAGCTTAATGTTTATTATAATCTGACAGCGTAATGATTGATGGGGATGCCATGATGCGGAGAAACTCAAGGCTTTACAACCACTGAAAGACTATTAAACTCAGTGAAAATATAAAACTAAATGAAAAATGATATAATAAAACTGAACTTTTCAGCTCCTTGACTGCCAGACCTTGCAATAAAAGCATATCTAAATTTTATAAATCAACATAAATCTTTGAGGCAAATAGACATAGATCTCTCACTGAAACTATCTAAGGAGGCTAGGCTGTATCTTATCCATAACCAGTAAGAACAAGAAATGTGTCCCCAAATTTGGTACTTGAATGTGAACTTTGGACACACAGATTGTACGAGTTAGTATAAAATAGTCTTGCTTATGCCAGTGTATTTTAAGGCAAATACTCCCTCTTTAATGTTAAGCAACAGTGCATTAAAGAAGGTAAAAATAATAGCCACCGTTTATGGAGTGCTTCGAGGCTTCACTTTTGACTTTCTTCTCATTTAATTCTAACAAAAACATGTACTTCAGATTGTGTAATTTTAAGGGGTAGAGCTAAATTTCAAATCAGATCTCTTCCAAACCAAAGCTCATGGTCTTGACTCAAGCTATCCTGCATCCAAAGGAATCAAAATATATACTGTGTGTCACATATAAAGAATCTAAGTGATTATCAGTTACTAAAAGAACAAAAATGCTCATTCAGAATGACACTATCAACTTCCATGACCAAGAGTGGAACCAGACACAAGAACACTTTATGCTTAATTTTTCTCCATGTCCCTTCAGAACTCCAGAGTTCCCTATTGCTGCCCCACTCGATCCAGTGCTTTGGAAACTCAAGAGCTCCAAAACGTATTAAGAAAATTTTTAAGCAATAAACACTGATGTTTTAATCATTCACAGGAATCTCCATACGATATGTAAAATTGTGATACATATTGGAAAATCTCTCCTACAAATGACAACTACATAATGCATACTCTCACTGTGAGAGCTTTAAGCCTCACTGTGTGCTAAACCATAATAAAAACAAATCAGGACTTCCCTGGTGGCGCGGTGGTTAAGAATCCGCCTGCCAATGCAGGGGACACAGGTTCGATCCCTGACCCAGGAAGATCCCACATGCCTTGGAGCAACTAAGCCCATGAGCCACAACTACTGAGCCCATGTGCCACAAATATTGAAGCCCACATGTCTAGAGCCCGTGCTCAGCAACAACAGAAGCCACCGCAGTGAGAAGCCTGAGCACCACAACGAAGAGTAGCCCCTGATCCTCGGAACTAGAGAAAGCCCTCCCACAGCAATGAAGACCCAACACAGCCAACAACTAAATAAATAAATAAGTAAATTTATAAAAAACAAACAAAAAAAATCATACACTAACTTATTAAAGATGCCAAGTTCCCTGAAAGCAAAAATGTATTGGACATGTTTCCGCTCCATACCTAGAACCACTGTGAAATTTGATTTCAAAATTCACTAATAGTCCAGAGAAATAGACTCTATTTAAAACTCAGTCGTTTCTGTTCATAGTAACCAATCCTAGCCCCTTCTCTGCCAGGCATCTCCAACTTCTCCTTAACTTATCAAATGATAACAACCCGTTTATCCAGCATATACTGTGTGTCAAGCTCTCTGATATATACTTCATATGCATTATATCATTTATTCCTTTATATAGTCCTATAAAGTAGGTACTATTATATCATTCCCATTTTACAGATGAGGAAAAATAGGCAACTGCTTCAAGTTACACTGCTAATAAGTGACAAAAATTGGATTTCAACCTAGGTCTGTCTCACTACAGGGCCTTTACTCTTAACTGCTAATCTGTGAAAGGCCAGAGAGGACCCCTGAAATTATCTAGTCTCAAATCCTCATTTTATAGATGAGGATGCTTTAAGCCAAAGAGCTCACATCAATCATGTTCAAGGTTATACTCTGATTACTGGTACAGTCAGGGCTAAAACCCACGGCTTCCTTTTCTATGCTCCTTCTACTACTTCCTATAGCTTTTTTCTAAAATTTGAAAAGAGAAATACATTCTCATTTTCTACACAAATAAACATTTCTATAAAGTATCAATCTGGTTTACTGTACAATGCTCAGGAGACCCACTCCAATTTCTCTGAAGCCTCCAAAAGCTGCCAACTCTTATAGCTATGGCTGACTTAGAATGACAAACATTTTTAAACTAAAATAATAATATAATCCATAATCTGCTGAGAGTTCTTACTATTAATGGGTCAATGATATTTTCCCCTTACATTTTAAAAATGATTGATGATCACCCTTTAATACACTCAAACTTGGTTCTCAAACTTGGTTACATATTGTAATCACCTAGGATTGATTTTAAAATGCCCAGTTCCCTGGCTGGGCATTAAATTGGAATCTCTAAGGGGGGCATCGAGGTTATCACCATTTTTTTAAATTCCCAAGTGCTTCCAATATGCAACCACATTTGAGAACCAGGGCTATATATAATAACAACTGAAACTTTAAAATAAAGTTTTGGGAGATCACACACATATATACGCAACAGAATTGAAAACATGTTCACACAAAGAGCTGTATGTGAATATTCATGGCAGTATTATTTATAATAGCAAAAAACCAAAAACAGCCCAAATGTCCAATCTCTAACATTTTCATCAACTATATTAATCCGCCTTCCTCAAAAAATGAGAAAAAACTTAAGAAATTTCAAAAAAAAAAAACGCTCATCATAGAACACCAGCCTCGGTTACTTAAACTCCTTTTAGCTGATCCTTCAGAGAAACAGAAATCCTTACACACACACACTAAGAGTAACCTGAGCTACTAGCCAAAATGAGCTCTTAATCATGGACATGCATTCATTGTTGTTTCCATGTGCTTATCAGGAAGCACCAATCAGGAGTATAAAGAATCACACTCATAAATCAACTGATTACAGTCCTTTTTCCAAAGCTAATTCCAAGAGATTTCTTCCCTGATCTAAGTCATTAGTAAATGAAAACTGTTTGCATTTCACAAGCATGTTTAAACCTCACAGGTTTTGTATTCCATAATAGAAGACAATGTGATTGATTATTCATGGGGCCACATAACTAATCAAGAGAGGATTTTAATCACTGTGAATAAGAAAATAATAGAATTAACATAAAATTAATGAACTTGTTAATTATTCTTTGTAGTTATAAAAACTTAGTTATAATAAAGATTTGCATTTCTTACTTTTTTATCAGAGTATAATTAACTCGTTACTTTTTACCTTCCTCAGTTTTCTGTTCCTCCATGGAAAATTATGCTTTGACCCTGATCTTACCTATTTTTAGTCTCAACTACACAGTAAGCTGGCAAAGCTAAATATTTTCGGTATTTGCTTTATTAGAATTTGATTGAAACAAGAAAGACACATTGAAATATTTATTTTCATAACAATTATATTTGTACTCAGAACGATTTGACAAGATTTTTCTTAATACTTCAAAAATATTCTGACCCAGGCATAATTCAGAAGAAAACTTGTCTACTTACAGGTATCATCCAGTTAGCCAGGTCACCGTACCTGGAAACCTGCATGGCTCCCAGCATTGTCAGATTGACGTGTCCCCTGACAAAGATGAAGAAGAAATATAAAGCAAACTTCACAAGCTTTATGTCCCTTTTGCTTGAAATTGCCAGCAATTAAAATAAATAATTCTAACCCCCCCCAAAAAAAACACATTTGCTCTCCTCCATCCAACACCTGATTTCCAAATAGACTGGCTCAAGCTAATGCAGAGACATAACCATTAAGAGTTCTTTTTTAAAAAATTATAGCCTATATTGTCTCCAAAAACAAATTAAAAACAGGTGTACACAGTGAGTTTTTTTGCTTCAGTGAGGGAGAACGTGGCTCGATTTGAAGGCAAACACTAGCTAGAAAATGAAAACACAGTTCACAGAAAATTTTAGGATCCTCAGAAAGAGCCTTAAAAATGTTTACTTCGGTTTAGCTGGCACACAGATATATACACATATTCCTTTTTGAGGGTTCCTTTAATAATAGCGAGCTGCATGTTCCAATTGCCAACATTCAATGTGAATAATTTCACATCTTGGTGCAGCCAAACAAGCCCATGATCATTTTCTGGCTGGGAGAGGTGGTTATGTTTCAGAGTCTTGCTAACAGACTCAGGAGATGACTCAGCTCATTCCACACCGTGTGAAACATGAGGGGCTCCGTTATTACATACCCTCTAATCATCGCAAATGATTCATCACTGGAGAAATAAGAGGCTCCTGGAAGAACAGTAACTGTTTCCTTGCCTACACACACGCACGCACACACACACACACAGAGAGACAGACACAGACAGACAGACACAGACACACACACGGGAAAAAAAAGAGGAAAGAAAAGGCTGTTAGATTTCGGTGAGTGGAAATCACAGTAGAGACAGAGGTCTGTACCTTCTCTGTTTCGTACAGAACTAAGGGTTCCTTAACCCAAATGCAGCAACAACAGGGGTGTGGGGACACAGTGGGAACTGTCTGACTGCGAAGAGGAGCATTTTGTCACTAACATTGTTCAGATTTGCCCTTGCATGGTGGTAATAAAAAACAGATCAACTTTTAATTTTATTGTTTTGAAATTCTCTACAGACAATGCACCCCTCTATTGCCTATTATTATATAACCATCCCTGCCTCCCACCAGACCCAGTCCCTTCACAAGCCCCTGTTAAATGCTAACAGGAGTGAGGAGGAAAGGGGTTCCTGGGATGCACCTCTCAAAACCCATGCTACTATAAGTCACTGGTGCAAAGATACTGTGGAATAAACAAGCAGAAATACAACTTGAAGGGAGTGACACAGGAGATGCTCCTCAGATATTTCTTAAAAATCAGTGAATAATCTAGAAAGGGAGGTTCCACCTAATTCCTTAACATCATTGGGCCTGAATCTCTTCTTTCAATCTCCCCCTCCGCCACCCCCTTCATCTTTCCTCTCTTGCTGCTGTGTTTCTATTAAAACCAAAGAAGGTCCTCTTGGAAGGACCTCTCCCAAAACTTACATCTCAGAATAAAGGTCCAGAACTGGAAAAGTTCTTCAAGCTCATCTAGTCCCCACACAACCAATAATATCACTGGACTCAAACTTGAGCTGCTTTTTTCTTGTGATCTGTCTTTGTCTGTTCAGGAGCTTTAGGTGCCTAGAAGAAGCTTCTATGACACCTCATACCATTGCCCCAGTGTAACAGGATAGACAAAAAGAAGACGAAACAAACTGATTCCAAGATTGGAATAGAGAAAAGCTCTTGGACGCAACAGGACCAGAGTGATCTGATCATTCCCAGCTGTGCAACAGCAGCTGTACCCTCAACTTCTCAAGTCTTCCCTGAGAGCTAACTACATCGATATCCCTCTCCATGAGCTCAAGTATAAAGCAAGAGTAAGACTATTTATATCATGCTGAATTATTTACTACCAAAAAAAAAGTTTGATTCTCAACAAAGGAAACATTTTCACATCTTTTAAAGGAAGATAAAGCTGAAAAGCTCTGGAAACTATTTTCTGGTGTGGTTAGTAGGGCCTGGCTGTTAGCACATAAGATTTGGAGAATTAAATGAAATAATGCATGCAAAGTCCTTACTCTAGTACCTGGCATAGAGAAAGGACTTTGTAAACTTTAGCTTTTATTATGGTCGTTGTTATTATTCCTCACTCCAAATCTACTTGTGAAAAAGATAATGCCATCACCCCTTTAGGGATAAATGCTACAGGGGCAAGCCATTCGCTTTTATGATGGGGTTACACACCAGCCTGTGAACTCCAGGTTTCAGGACAACAGCAATACAAGTAAACCTTCTCCGAACACAACTTCCATGTCCAGCAAGTACAGTTCTAAGCCAATCCTGCGAGGTGGACACGCAAGGCAGAACTTAGAGGCTGAACGTGCAGAGAAACAAAAAAAATCTTAATTCTTTGTTCTCTATGTGATAAATCACGATGACTACCAAAGGACCATCTCTATCAGCTGGTAGTACATAGAAGGCATTATTTACCACTCTATAGGAAACTTTGAGATCAAGGCAGAGAGCTTCAGCTCTCCCCATGTGGTTTATGAAGAATGGCTTTATTAAAGAGCCCAGAAAATAACTCTTCTGAAACAAAGTTATTGTCAAGCCCCTGCTAACACATTTTGGTATCTCATAAACACGTTCTTTGGAAGCAAAGTTAGTTTTCATCATTTTTAACATCTAAAATCCAAACAAAAAAAGACATCCTAAAGTTGAATCCATGCTTTTCAAATACAGTGTCCAAATTTAGTCAAGAAATAATTACAATCAATGCTATAATCAACACCTTAAAGAAGAGGGGCTTTCTTATTTGGCTTTTCCTAGTTGATTTCTGTCTCCTCCAACTTTGCTCTGCATCTGTCTATATCCTCTAATGATATTCAGGCAATAGCGTTATTCAATTTCATAGTTATTGCGTCCTTCGACTCATGATGTAACACATCATTCACTCAATATCAAGTAAACGTCTACTCTGTGCCTTGAACAATGTTACACACAAAATGCAGATGCCCTAAACGAACAGCTCTCAGTTAACACGCATCAGAATCGCACGGAGGTCTTACACAAATGCAGACTGCTGAGCTCAACTCCCAGAGCCTAAGAATTTCCATCTCTAATGGGTCCCCAGTGATGGGGATGCTAACGCTGTGGCTCCGAGGACCACACTTTGAGAACCACTGCCCTAAGCAAAAGGAACACAATACCCAGCAAGAGAGATGAACACACACAAATAATTACAAGGCAAAATGTGGTATGCTTGTAAGACACTAGATGTGTTGTGGGTTTGAAGGAGGGGCACTTCTGAGCCGCAGAGGGATTTGGAGAGGACAAATAAACTGGGACTTGAAGGACAGGTATAATTCATTTCAATAGGGCATTATCGATAAAGAGATGGGGATGAAAAAGGAAGGGACAGAATATAACAAAGAAGCGAAGGGCAGAGGAAAAGCAAAGGCATGGAGGAAGGAAAGCACGAGTCATGGTCGGTAAAGATCCAGCAGTTCGGCAGTGTGAGTCCAGTATGCGTGGACTCAGTATGCGTGGACTCAGAAGACCTTGTTGGGTGTAGTGAAAGATAAATTTGGAAAGGTCAGTCGCAACCATTAGATAGATCTTGAATCAGGCCTGTGATTCTTCAGATGTGGCACACAGACCTCTAGAGCAGACACTATTGATGCTGGGGGCTGGATAACTATTCTGGCTACTGTAGGATATTTAACAGCATCTCTGGCCTCTACCCACTAAATGACAATAACAGTGGCAATCAAAAATGTCTCCAGGCATTGTCAAATGTCCCCAGGGGAGAGAGATCACCCCTCTTTCCCACTGAAAACCACTGCTCTAGAGGCACATGGCAGGAACCAGGGATATTCAAAAGCCATGAGATTAACATGGTGCTTCTTTTTAAGTAGTTTTAATCAAAAGGAAGTCATTTAAAACATTATTTTGATATTAAAATAAGAAAATAATATTAATAGGAAAGAATGCAAAATGAACATTAATATGAAAGCTAACATGAGATTTCTCAGAAATTTCACAATTGCACTGGGATACTGCAAATCTTCCTGGGACCCTGGGAATGTTCTAAGCACTGTCTTATGCACCTCTTAAAACTCAGGTTATCAGTGGATATAGCTCAATGTGCAGAGAAAAAGGCCAGGGTCCAAGAGCAGGAGACCATGTTTGAGTCTAGTCCCTAACAATGTGATCTTCAGCAAATCACTTCACTTTTCTGGGCTTGAGTTTCTCCATCTGTACAAGTTTTCACTTGAGGCTCAAATGATATAATATATATGAAAAAAGTATGCTGTAAACTATGTAGTGCTATATAAGTGGTCATTCACTGTTATATAAGCATATGAGATTATTATTTAGAAAAAGGGATCCTTAGAAACAGTTATATTATTATTTCAAAATTTTAATACACTGATTATGCTCAGAAATATAACTCTGTTCCAAGGGATTTCTATAGAAATCCTTTCAAATTAAACAAACAATGGGCTGATCTTCCTGGTAATTTCCAAATTTGTGGAGCTGAGGAAACTACAAAATTATATTCTGGGTTCTCAAGTTCAAAGTATTTCCTCCCTAACTTAGCTCCAAAGGCCAAAGCATCATAAATCCCAAAGAGGACTTGGATGGAAGAGACAGGATACTATTAAACTGATTTGCAACCTGGCTTCCCAAAAGCAGTGAATTCTTGTTTTACAAAGTAGTTTAAAATTATACGTGGCATCTCAGAAGTTGAAATCTAAAACTGGTGGCTTCATTAGGACTGAGCTACTTTTAAGTTCAGTGGAATCAGAAACGCCTACTGTCCAATGATGTCATTGAAAAGATTAACCGCTTTTCCAAAGAAAGTGGGTTTTATGAGCTCAAGCCTGAAATGTGGAAAATGGAGTTATTCATTTTGCAAATAACTCGCTAACATCATAAATTAATTAAACCAAGCAGCAAATATTTTCACAGATCAATGAGCTATTGCTAAAGGGTACAGTACAATTAAATTACAGCCTTGGTTAAATGTCATTGCTTTACCACAGTGGGCCTTTCAGAGTTGAGTCGTGTTAACTAATTCAACTATTCAACCAGAAGCTGTTTTACGTTCAAAAATCCTAGGTATCAAACATCAACTCGACTTGGCAGCTGGCCTTTATGTTCAGCTCCTATTGCTTCTCTTCTGAAATTTACACATACTATTTTTGAACATGAAGTAAGAATAATACTTTTGCGGGGGTAGAGTGAATAGGAGTAGAAGAAGAGTAAAGACAATCCTGCCAGAATATAAAAATTAGCTTCTTATGGGCAGCCCCACTCTAAGGGTAATCTTTAGCCGCAGCTCTGTGGCAGTGCTGCCTTGAGCATGGGCAGTGATGACGGTCAGAAGGTCTGACCTGGTCTTCCTCCTCCTCTAGGCTGCTGCTACATGTGACCCTATGTCCCAGTCAAATAAAAGGCTAATAATAAAAGGCAAAGCATGTGAGTGCAGGAATAAAGGAGAAGACAGGCTAGAGTCCCCGATTCAAAGAAACTCTGTATTTATTAGTTACAGCACTGGGCTGCAATGAGTGGCAGAGCACATCCCGAAGCACCCTTGAACCTTTGAAGGATGCTCTCCTGACTTTGATGTCAAGTAGAGGACAGTGGGTATCAACCACAACAAACCCCTCCCCACCCCCAGAGCACCAGATCTGGGTTTTGGCCACTACAGATCTAGTCCCCACCTTCTCATTATGAGAAGGCAGACCAGTTTCAACCTGGGATTGGCCAATGGGAGGCACAAGCAGGAGACCAGGCAGAGGAGACCTGCACCCTCACCCTCACCCAGGGTTCTGCAAGATGGCTGTGTTCCTCTACAAACACCCTGGTTCCTGTTAGGTGGCCCTCTCCCACAGCTGCCCCTTAAGGCCTAGGAGAGGTAAGAACTCCCTGTGGTGCTTCAACATCCTTTCTTGTTTCCTTTAATCTTGTCTACACCCTTGTCAACTGTCCCTTCCTTTAATTCTCCTCATTACCCCACCTGAGAGTGCTCTCAGGACGCTGACTGACTGACCCACCAAAGCTCCTAGCACTGTAGGTGGCCCCTCCTGCAATTTCTCCTTATCTTACTCTGCCCTGATAGGGGAGACCTCCGACAGGCAAGCCAGACCAAGAGGGCATTAGGAAGGCTTCTCTCGCCTCCTCCAGGCAAAATACAGCAGCACACTCTCCAGAAAAAGACAAAGAATCAGGCCCAACTCCTTGCTACTACTTGGCAGAGAACTAAATTCATAGCATAGGAAAACGCTGGAAAAACATGTTTTTGAGTGGGTTTACCTGCATTGATTAGATCTGCATCAACTTCATTTTGTAATGGGTAAGGACCCTGTCAAAGAAAGCACATGTTCCATTAGGAAAAGAAGTTTCTCACTCAGTCATACACTAAAACTGTAATATAAATAACTTCACTTAAAACCCTAGGAAATGATCATCAAGACTTGAGGTGAACCCTTTCAAAATAATCCCAATATTTTCATGGCTCTGTTTCTCACACTGATTAGTCTTTTCTACGCTAAAAACTGTGATTGGGTAAGTGAAAAATATTTTCTAAAAACTACCAAGTCTGAAAGAAATGTTAAGCTTTTGGAAATATAGGTCAGTAAAAAAATAATTATTTAGTACCTACCATGCAGCTGATGTTATTCAGAAATCTTCCTGGTAGTATGTCAATGAATACAAACTGAACGGCTGCCGTATTTGGCTAGAAGGGTCTGCACAGGCAGTGTCGGCTTTTTGGCAAGCAGCACCTACAGGCTCGGATTTGGAGTTCTAACCTTATCTGTCATCCCACCTAAGTTTTGATACCTTTATTTTCCCTTTGCCTGGTAATTCTCACTAAATTTTTGGTTTTTAATTCTCTGAGTATTTTTATAAACCATCTCTAATTACTTGGAGTGAATAGTTTCATAAGATATATTAAACAAAAAGGGAGGAAATGAAAAAAGGGAAAATAAAAGGTTTAAATGAGAGGCAAGAATGAGGAAATACTGGCTGTGACATTTTAACATACTTTCAAAAACAGGAACCAAAAATGTATTCTTTAAATAACTTGAAATGGCAACTAATGTTTTAGGCCTGTGTACATTTTTCTTTAAACAGTGACCATGGGTAATTCGTACTGACTTATTTCCCTTGTCTTCAAAATGAGGGAATTGGTCGCTCTAGATGATCTCTAAGGTACCTTAAAACTGTGAGTCTTTGACTGCAATATGAATGTGCTTCTATGCAGACTCACATCATTTTTCTGTTTTTGAAAGTGGTCACAATTATTGCCTCAATCAGTATCAACTGCACGCTCATGACCCTGATTTATATTTTAAATACTGGATATGCACTTTCTATATTACAATTCGTACTGCAGTAACAGGTAAGAGCTACTGAGAAACAATAAAAGATTAGGAATGTTATAAATGGTCAGACAACAAGTAATCGCTCCCATAATTAATAATAAATAAAAAACAGTACCCAGGAAGCTGAAGTACTTAATTTTATTATAATATTGAATAAAAAGAATGGCCAAATCCTATGAAAATATCGAGCCCATCTGGAAGGTTAATCTTGAGGAAGGGAAAATTCTACCCTTTTGAACAACACGGCCTCAAAATGAGTATTACATGAGGAGAACTTTTTGAATTAATCAACTGTCAAAAAACATCCTGTCCTAAAGTAGAAATATTACCTTCAGTTTCTCATGCTGCGTCTTACTGATTTTTATTTAATGTAGAATTGCGAATGACCTTCATTATCTTGTTCAATCACACAAAGATTAAAAGCAGCTACCTAAACAGGATGGTGTGAGGTCTCTGAAACAGATGCAATCCAGGAGATGGAAGCTGATTCAGTGACAAAGGAGGAGCAGTCGAAAAGCTCACAGAGTCAGGAAACTACCACCTACTCCATAAAATAGGACACGATGTGCTCACAAGCACCACCATTTTACAGGAAAAGTTAAATTATTTTATCATGAGGATAAAAAGAAAGAAAAATAAGATTGGGAAATTTAAGCTAACAACTCTCAGTTATAAGAAGAGTTCACTACATAAAATACCTCATTCTCCATCAAGACTGAATAAATAAAACTTTAATTTGTATCTTACCAAGCCCAGGACTCCATTTTCACTTTGCAGGTGGACAGTCATATTGGGACTAATAAAGTTGCTGGCCAGAAGCGGGATTCCTATGCCCAAATTGGCTGGAAAAAAAGGTGTTAAGGTCTAGCATATAAAAGGTAGAGTGATTAGGTTATAAATCTTCTACATGAATAAAGCTGAACAGAACTCTTCTTTAAAGGCACTTACTCTGAATGTATTCACTGAATAGATTCTCCCACCACCGTCTAGGTATTATTTTGTAATTTTTTCAAAAAGAAAATCTCTTAATTAATCACAGCTTTCCCCACAAAGATATCAAAGTATTGGCTTCAGAAAACTACCCAAAAGGTCATTTTTATTTTAAGACTTAGCTAGCCAATTTGGACTGTATTATGACTGATGACTGACGTAACTAACATGGCCTGACCTTTGTTTAAAAACATTTTTCACTATTCAAAACTACAACTGAAAATAAAGATGATTAAAATATGCTAAAAAGGACTAACATTTTTGAATTTGAAAAAAGTTTTCTGATAACACCAAAATGTCTGCCTAAATTTTATAGATTCCTTTGGGTCACTGTGATATCCATTGGTAACTGAATCTTCTCTCAGACATAAATAGGACAGCGGGGATGTTTAAGTTTCAGTGACTGCATTTGAGACCATATAAAAAGAAACTGTGCTACAGCATCAAAGAGCTAACTGATTGGGATTAGCAGATGCAAACTATTATATATAGAATGGGTAAACAACAAGGTCCTACTGTATAGCACAGGGAACTATATTTAATATCCTGCGATAAACCATAATGGAAAAGAATCTGAAAAAGAATCTATGTACGTATAACTGAGTCACTTTGCTGTACAGCAGAAAATAAACAGAACATTGTAAATCAACTATACTTCAATAAAATTTTTTTTAAAAAAAGAGCTAACTGAGGGTATTAAATCTTCTTCGTTAGATGATCAAAAGTCCCGTCTTTTATGCAGTGGTGCGGATTCGGTCTTGCCTCTCAACACAAGCAGACTGACCAGATCAGAAATACTGACACTGTCTGTGGGAACTCTCTGATGGTCCAGTGGTTAGGACTTAGCATTTTTCACTGCCATGGACCCGGGTTTGATCCCCGGTGGGGGAACTAAGGTCCCACAAGCAGCACAGCGCAGCTGAAAAACAACAACAACAACAAAAAAAACTGATGCTATATGGAACTGCTATCCACTACCACTGCACACCACAGACCTTGTCAAAATTAGTGCAAAGAATGATGACACTCTGATGAGATTCTAATAACAGTGAGTGCTTTGTGAATCAAGTCCAGAAAAGGTAAACTTTGTATATGCTGCCATACTAGAGACTGCAAAGACCAGCAGGACAACTTAATGTGCCAGGTCACCTCTTCTGAATACAGTAAGTCTATGAAGCTATAATGATGGATCCTGGGTTCACCTCTTACTGAATCACAATCTAGTGTAGAGTTATTTGTACTTCATCTCTCATGGTGATGCACAGAACACACTGAGGTGTTAATTCCATTACAAGCAGATATTTTCAGGTAAGGGCAACCCAAATTACAAGTTTTATACCTCAACTCTTTCATCATATGCTATAATATTCTCAGTCCTTTAATATTTTTTCGTGAGTCAAATGCCAGGGAGAAAAAGTCTATGTAATTTGGGTTGAAAAAGAGTAGGTGCTATGGAAAGACCATTTATATGAACTGACTTGCAAATATTTTTCATAGGCAATACAGTGACTGTGAATAAAGGGTACCTAGAAGCCATTATATCTAAAAATCAGTGTTATCACATAGTCAGTGTTAAAATACCAACGGTAAACCAACGGACTGGAGGTAAGAAGAGAACCCAGAGACTAGCTTTCACCTGCTCAGCCAACTTGGTGGACTCTGTATCTTGCTGATACTGGAGCTGGAAGAGGAGGCACTATTATACTCTCTTCCCCTATGTGAATTCCCACCATAACCCAATGTATAAACTGAAAGATAAAGTGGTGGAGGAAGAAAGAAAGTAAAAAAAGAGAGTTCTCCCAGTCAATATCTGTCTGAAAGAAGATTCTTATGGACTAGGAGAAGCTCAGAGAAGACAGACACATGTCATGTTTCTACTACCTCCTGTTCCAGGACTTCAAGTATGGCTTTACTGTATTCACCATTCAACAAATATTTATGTTATCATACACTACTTGAATTTATATATATTATTTGTATTATATAGTTCAACAGCTGATGTCTTGAAAATCAGTAAAATGGCGAACAGACTCACTGTTATTTAAGCATTCAAAATCCAAACATGAATTGCACTAAATTATCTCTACCTACCTATTTTTTGACAAAGTATTCAATTTCTAAAGCAGAATTTGAATCATTTATTGAATACCCCTAGAAAACATCAGACACAAAAGGGTACACTCTCGGAATCTCTGTCAGGGGAAATGAGAGGTTGTTAAGAAGTTGGATCTTATGTTTCAATGAGTATGTAAATGTCAGAACAGAGAGAAAGTAAATAGCACTGGTTATAACTAGTACTTCTGAGATCTGAAACCCTCATCTTGGGTAATCTCTTTTCCCAATTACCTTTAGCCAAATGCCAAATTGTACTGAAATTCATTATATATTAGAGAACAGCTAAGCAAATTTTCAGTCACCATATCATTTCAAGAAGGCAAAAGGATTATAATTCCAGTTTCATTTATCTTGTTATCTTTAGGTTATACGCCTCGTTTTATAAAAACTGATCAATTGCTTTAGAAGTTACAATGGACCAGAAAAGAATCGCTATGCAGGAGGCCTAGCAACCTGATGTGAAAAGTGCAGACTGTGCCTTCGTCCAGCCCCAGAAGGAATAAAGGATACCATACATGCCATCCTCAAATTCAAGAGCTGCCCGCTTGATGATACGTTCCCTTACGTTATCTCCAGGTTTACCAGATGTGGTTTTTATAGTTTCCTCTTTCCGGATTGATAAACGCTTTAAAATAAGCAGAAATAAATCATTCATGGTTGAGCTATACCTTGTATTTTATCACTATTGAAATATAAAATTGTACTAGAAAAAAATTTAATTCTCTAGCATTACTACTATAAGGTGAATCTGAAATACAATGTAGAGAATTTTTTGAAAAAGGAATACTATGGATAACATTTGATGACAGCAATAATTCTTTACAAAGTAAGTGAAAGGTCTTCCCTGGTGGTCCAGTGGCTAAGACTCCGAGCTCCCAATGCAGGGGGCCTGGGTTCAATCCCTGGTCAGGGAACTAGATTCCACATGTAGCAACTAAAAGATTCCACATGCCACAACTAAGACCCAACACAGCCAAATAAGTAAAATAAATAAATAAATAAATAAATAAATAGTAAGTGAAAGAGGTCAGATGTTTGAAGAGGAAGATATACTTGTTCTGTCTCTTTGAAGCAAATAATTTCTCTGTTACTGTCACACTGAGTGCTATTACTGTTATTCTTAAGACTCCTGCAACTGTATTCTCAGGTGCTCTGGGATGGAGCCAGAACAAAAAGAAAGGAAAAGACCTCGGGACTCTATTTTTGCAGGGCTGTGATGTGAGAATGTGTTTACCAGGGATTGCTGCCGCCAATTGCCTATTTCCACCTGCAGAGTCTAGACTGCTTCTGCTATAATTGAATCACAGGAATCAGAGAAATATCCAGAAACCAGCCAGAAAACTATTTCTGTTACTAAATCTCCTTGACAAAGACTCTGGTTCCGAAGAAGCGGGAGAGTAGTACAGACATATATATACTACCAACTGTAAAATAGTCAGTGGGAAGTTGTTGTATAACAAAGGGAGTCCAACTCGAGGATGGAAGATGCCTTAGAGGACTGGGGCAGGGAGGGTGGGGGGGAATCGAGGGGGGGGCGTCAAGGAAGGGAGGGAATATGGGGATATGTGTATAAAAACAGTTGATTGAACCTGGTGTACCCCCAAAAAAAATAAAATAAAATAATAAAAAAAAAAAAAAAAAAAAAAAAAAAAGACTCTGGTTCCTGTTTGCAAATGTCCCGTTTTTGATCCCTGGCCCCTGACATTATCTTTAGATTGCAGAATGTCTTTATGTTGGATGTCCATGGGGGAGGGTATCTCTGAATCCACGGTATCTCTTACTGAATATCTATTCTGTTGCTAATCTCTAGACACTTCTGAATCTTGGTATCAGTCTGGTCCAGCTGATCTTCATGCTCTCAGTAGCCTTAGAATTCCTCTAATGCTCCTGGTACTCACTCCTGGCCACGATCTCATACCCACCAGCTGCCCAGAGCCCAACATTCATGGGAAATGATGTTCTTTCTGGATTCTACAATGTGCAAAGATTTCAAGATAGACAGACAGTTCTGCACACTCATATACTAAGAGTCCAGCAGGGGTAAAGCCACTAAAGACCTCATTATCCTTCTCTATCCTGTAGGACAGGCAGCCAAAACTATGCATCATAAATTAAGACAGTTACAAAAGCCTAGAAGATACAGCCTAGAGAATCATATAAGTTGGTGACATACATGTTGTAAACACAAGGAACTGCTGAGCTGGACAATTACATAGGTGATCATGTCCCCTCAAGATGGACACATGACAAGCTCCTATTAAGATTCAAAGCAAGATTTCCTGTTCAGCTCCAATTCCATATCATTTAGAATGGCCCCAGGGACACATCTCTCTGATGGTCAGATCCATAAATACTGACAAACAAGCTAAGTCAATTACCTCAATTCTTTTCTCATATTTTTCTCCCTTTATAAGGCGATGTACATAAATCTTAGGAATATGAATGTCTTCTGGGGCAAATGATCCAATATCCACAATTTCTTCAACCTAGACAAAGAGAAAAAAAATTTAATTACATAGTGAGAGTTTAAACTGAATATTTTTTATTAAAAAAGATGAAGTATATGCATCTCTACCTCCAACTTAGGCTGGATATACAATCTAAATATGTATCAATATATATACACACACACAAATACACATACATATCAGAGAGAGAGAGAATAAATACACACACACACACACACACAAACTTCCAGACTCACAAAAACAGAAGAAATTCAAACACAAGCATCTGAACGTAAAACACAGAACAAAGCTCTAAAACTTTGCTTAAAACAGTCTCAGTTAAAAACTTGTCAAATGGTTTGTCAGCACAGCTGCTTGAACTTTCACAAATTGCAGCTCAACTATGCAAAATGTGAAAGCACATCCCTTAAACCCAGATTTTCAAAATTAATGGGAAATTTATCATATCAAAGACAAAAATCTGTAACAACATCTGCTTGGTCAATTGCTTTTTATATATAGATACAAATGCTATTTGTAACCATTTTTAATTATTCCTGTTATTAGTTTCCTAGGATCGTGACAGAATTGCAATTGCTGAAATAATTTTACTTTAAGATTGACCATTAATTTCAATATGGAAATTTGAAAAAGGAAATATTAACTAAAAATTAGAAATTCTAAAAATTAGAATTAAAGTTATTCACAGAGCAAAACAGCATTTTATAGCAACACCGAATGCCCCAAGTTAGTCTGCTATTTTAGAATTCATTTTTAAAGAGGACAAAGAAATCATTTTTCTTGCATCAACATAAAAAAAAAAAAAAACCCTCAGAATAACAAGGATCAAGAAAAACTAACGTCAACATTGTTGAGATCAAAACGTTATCTTTCTGGTGCCAATAAAAATATCTTGAAGACTGAGAGTGCTCTGCTTAATAGATGTCTTATCCAAAGCAAAGAACTATCTGCAAATGAACTGACTTGTACATAGAGAGTTGTATTATACTATCTCATAAACTAGTAACTGAACTCTCTAGAAGTTTTTGAGGTTAAGAGTCCCCCTTTCTGCATTCTACATTATTGTGCAGTACTCCTAAATAACTGAAAAAGAATAGGACATGGTGGATAAAAGCTATCTTCTCTGATAAACAGAAGGATCTTAACAAAAGTCAAGCCAAGGGCTTCCTAGGCAGTGCAGTGGTTAAGAATCCACCTGCCAATGCAGGGGACACGGGTTCAATCCCTGCTCCAGGAAGATCCCACATGCCAAGGAGCAACTAAGCCCGTGAGCCACAACTATTGAGCCTGCGCTTTAGAGCCTATGAGCCACAACCATTGAGTCCATGTGCTGCAACTACTGAAGCCCACATGCCTAGAGCCCGTGCTCTGCAACAAGAGAAGCTACGGCAATGAGGAGCCCGCACACCACAACGAAGAGTAGCCCCCACTCACCACAACTAAAAGAAAGCCCGCACACAGCAAAAAAGACTCAACACAGCCAATTAAACAAACAAATAAATAAATAAATAAATAAATTTTAAAAAAAGTCAAGCCAAAACTCCAAGGAAGAGTCAATAAATATGTGGGTATCCAAGCTGAAACAGTGGGTAGAGATGTATATCTGTATTCATCTATATTCAGGAGGAGGCAAGGGGACTCCACATCACTGGACTATATCTTCTCCTCCAAACTTCTCTATTCTCTGATATATCAAGAGCATGGCCCTCACTTTTTTACATATTCATCAGGTTACTAGGCCTCCTGCGTATTGATGCTTTTCTAGCCCATTGCAACCAAGGTGGTGACCACGTAAACAGGAAGCAGACATAGGAAATGCAGAGCAGCTAAGCACTATTTCTACCTCTTCAACTAGTTGGAAATTTCAGCCATTAGGGTTCATTTGCATCTTTACACTTATTCAATTCAAGCCTTCAAAGAAGTTCTTGACTTTAAAAATTTATCCTGAGAATATATTTTTCTAAGGATATATATGAAGCCTTTATCCTGAGAATATATGTGAAGAATTACTACTCGTGAAAATATGGGCCACAGCATTTGTTAAAATAATGAGTTGGAAACAACCTAAAGGATCAAAAATAGAATAACAGTAAAATATATATGGTACAGCCACATGATAAATCAATAGTAAGCTCTCAAAATATTTAACAACATCTCATAATATAATGCTTCATAAAAATGCAAGATTTTATATAAATATTTACAGATATGCTCTTTGGCTCAAACAATTATTCCTATATCTACAAAAAGCTGAGAGGAAAAAACAAAGGAAATTAACACTGAAATGTTAATAATTTTTATCCTTGGGTGACAGTACAAGCTATTTTTGTTTAATTTTACTTTTATAATCAAGAGGTGAAAAACCTACAATTTTTTTTTTAAAGCTGCAATAGACATTAAGTAGATAGTTTCCAAAACTAGGAAATACTTAAGTGGAGGATGTGATAAACTGCTTAGTTAGCCATGTACCCAAAGGACATGTTAAAAAGAAAATGGAGACTTAAGGAAAACTGTGGTTTCTAAACTCTAACAGCATTTACAACATTATGAAATAAATTAAGGAAACCTTTTTATTTACGTTTTTGAAGATAATGCAAATTCTTCTCAATACCTAATACTGTTCCCAAAGTTCAGGCCCTCCTACAGCTTGCCTGAATTATTGTATCAGCTTCCTAATTGAAGGTAACCAATCGCGATTTTCTTCTGGTTCCACCAAAGAAAAGTTTTGACAAAAAACACCAAATTAAGACCAAGTTTCTTTACCAAGGGCAATTACATCATGACTTTCACAACTAGTGGAGTGAAAGAATGTGTCCTGGTAAAACAGCTCTGATGAAAAGTAAGAATCTGGTTAAATGTAATCAGTTCCAGGCTTTGTCGTCCTAATACGAATGATTTTCATATTGTTGAACATGCATGGGCAGCATTTGTCAAAACAATATCAACATTCAACAGTATTGAAAATTTCTATACAAAACTCAAAGCTTTTTCAGAGTTGGTTAGCAGAGTTAATCGCAAAGGAAGAAAATATTTGAAGTACAAACCAAAAGAAGAAAACATATGTTTTCGGATAATCTGTGAAAAGAGTTTACAAAAAAAAAAAAACACTGAAGAGGCAGAACTATCTTAATGCTAGCTACTGAAGGAACTGAAGGCTTCTATGCTGGTTCTGTGTGACCTTGAGAAAGAACCAATGTGGGGGGAGGGGGGCAGGGTGATCTGGTGAGATCAGGCAATAACATAAGCGTCAAAGGAAATCTGAAAAGAAAAAGGTGAATAGAATGAGTTCATTACGGAAGAAGTAAAAATAAAGCTCACAAGAGCACTCACTAAGCATGGCAGAAATGCATCTCCTGAAATCAGAAGTGGGTAGGACAGAGAATAAAGAACAACAAAAAAGCCTCAGTGCAAAGCAGTGGGCATGCTTAAGTGTCCTCAGACAAGATCAAGATGGAGGAGAGGTGACAGCTAAGAGCAACCCAGGCTTCTTCCTGGCACGATGCATAGTTCTTATGCAGCACCATCTGGTACCTCCAGAAATCCAGACACTTGAGGCTTCTCTAATTAGTACTTGTCTTCAGTTATTAGCAGGAAAATAGAGGCTAGGAAATGTTAATTATTATTGACTTGAACTTTGTTTTAAAAGGTTGCTTTCTCTGCCCTGCACCCTTCCTACTTTATAATTCTGAAAAGTTTTATTCTAAATCTCAGAGAAGGAAAAGAATTCCTCCTGGGGGGGGGTTTGTTTTTACTTGGCAAATATTATTTATATCTCAGGTAAGGTAACAGAGTAGCAGCAAGGCAATAACCTTCTTATTTTTTATTTTATTGTAGTGACAACCTCAATCGGTTATAGCCACAAAAATGGGCCCAACCCTGAAGGTTATTAGTGGAAATAGCTGCACACCTGCAAACCTTTCTGTGTGATACAAAGTGAGGCCTGTGGTGCGAGGAAAGGGAGGAATCACACTTTTTTTTTTCCTGAGTCATTTTAATCTTCAAAAAGGCTTAGGATGAATATTCTTCTTTTGTCAAGAGATTAAAAAAGCAGGCAACAACACACAGTAATGGCTAGAAGCTTAACACTAGGTAATCCCAAATTAGCAAAAAAAACCTTGGAAGACTAGAAAAACGGTGGAGGGAAGCAATGAGCAATAACAGGAAAAGTTACAAGCTAGATGCAGGGGTGTTCTGGATACTAATTTAACACAGGAAAATGCGGAAGAGAAAATGTGGAGCAAAAGGGGGGTCAGCATGCAAGGCATCCTTCCCAAAAAGTCCAAATGAGGAAAAAAATCCAAAGGAGCAAAAGGTGCTTATCTTCTTAAGCTTCATGCTAACAGGTAATTTGACTACTACAAAAATATAGGAGAAAGTGGCATGAAAGCTAAAAAGGCCTGGGACTTCCCTGGTGGCGCCCTGGTCAAGAATCCGCCTGCCAATTCAGGGGACACGGGTTCGATCCCTGCTCCAGGAAGATCCCACGTGCCACGGAGCAACTAAGCTCGTGCACCACAGCTATTGAGCCTGTGCTCTAGAGCCGGCGAGACACAACCATTAAGCCCGTATGCCACAACTACTGAAGCCCGTGTGCCTAGAGCCCGTGCTCTGCAACAAGAAAAGCGACCTCGATGAGGAGCGGGCACCACAATGAAGAGTAGCCCCTGCTCGCCGCAACTAGAGAAAGCTTGTGCGCAGCAACAAAGACCCAACACAGCCAATAAATAAATAAATAAATTTATAAAATAAATAAATAAATTTATAAAAATAAAAAGGCCTGGAACAAACACATAGGGTCTTAGATGTCTCTATAGAAAGGCACAAAGACTGAAAAGATGAGTGGCGGTTAATGAATTTGCAAGCTTACCAACGTTGTAAATACAATTGGATAGTCATTGAAACCTGGTAGATTGGATCTCATGCCAATGGACATTCTCCGATGTTGGGTGAAAATAAGCTGACAAAAGAACAAGCTATGTCAAGACAATATGCACAGGCCTGGGAAGCCACTGACCTAGCGATGAGATGTGGTGAAAGATATTTAAAGTGAGTTTAAAAGGAGAAAGAGTATCACACTAATGGCCACATAAGCAGAGTGCTGACCAAACTAAAGATGGAGATAGCATATTTTTAACAGAAATGACAAAACTGGCTCGGAAACAAGACAGTGATATAAGATGGTGATATCACGGGACACACCAATTGTTTGAACATCTTCTGTTCATCATGTTCTGCTGATAAATTCTATACCGCCTTCTGATAAGTTCTATTTTTCAGAATGAAACAGTGAGAGAAACCATGATTCTGGACATCTAACCAATAAGGATAAACTTCTTGGTAAAGTAGAAATGATGAAAACCCTAAGAGAAAGTGACAATGTAAAATTGGAATTTGTAATAGACCAGGGACTGAACCCTGGGCATACACAGAAATGTATCCTGGTCTTTGAAGGAAAGCAGATTTCAAAAAGTTGAGAGAAAAAAGTAAGGATCAGGATCAAGTGGTTTATAAACCCTAAATGATGGACAGGCTTATGAGGATTGTGAGGCTTGAAAACCTCCATTCTGACAGTATGAAATGGATCATCTTGATGATGCGAGAATGGTATATAAGGGAAGAATATAATACCATGGATAGCCATGTATTTCCTCATATTTTAAAAGGGCTATCTACAAAACAGAAACAGATGCACAGACATAGAGAACAGACTTGCGGTTGCCAAGGGAGCAGGAGAGGGAAGAGGGATGCACTGGGAGTTTGGGGTTAGTACAACAGATGCAAACTATCACATTTAGATGCAAACTATTACAACAAGGTCTTACTGGATAGCACACGGAACTATATCCAATCTCCTGGGATAAACCATAATAGAAAAGAACACACGAAAAAAATGTAGGGGCTTCCCTGGTGGTACAGTGGTTAAGAATCTGCCTGCCAATGCAGGGGACATGCGTTTGAGTCCTGGTCTGGGAAGATCCCACATGCCGTGGAGCAACTAGGCCCGTGCACCACAACTATTGAGCCTGCGCTTTAGAGCCTGTGAGCCACAACCATTGAGCCCATGTGCTGCAACTACTGAAGCCCACGTGCCTAGAGCCCGTGCTCTGCAACAAGAGAAGCTACGGCAATGAGAAGCCCACACACTGCAACAAAGAGTAGCCCCCATTCTCTGCAACTAGAGAAAGCCTGTGCACAGCAACAAAGACCCAATACAGCCAAAAACAAATAAATAAATAATAAAATAAAATCTTTAAAAAAAAAAGAATGTATAAATGTGTATAACTGAGTCACTTTGCTGTACAGCAGAAATTAGCACAACACTAAATTAACTATACTTCAATTTATAAAAAAAAAGAAACATACAGAAGAGAGGCACACATGATCTAGAACAAATGGAGGTCATGTGAAACTTTAACTGTTAGGTCAAAACGTACAAAACTGTAATGAGATGAGTCCTGTTCAAATACTAAAGATGATGAAAGAGTGGTTTCTGGGGTGATTTTGTTGTTGTTACTGAAGGGAAGTTCAGACTTGGTCGTAATGACTGCTAGAGACAGAGGACAGAATAAAGCAGAGCAGCTCAATTCCATTTTATTCCTGACTTCACCATCAGGGAGAAGAAAAGGGCAGAAATAATATGGCTAAGGAGGCACTGAATTCCAAGAAGGGATACCTGGATTCTCCAAACTAATTCCAGGCTGTAGACCCACAAAAATTATACCCCAAGATTCTTAAAGAGCGTGAAAATACGGTCACAGAATTACAGTCAAGTAAAAAGTGGTATAGATGTCAATAGATGGAGACAAATACACAAATAAACTCCTTTCGAACTGGGGCTTGATTCACAGCAGTGTTCTAAAGTGGATTATTGGGTCACCCCTGGTGGTCCAGTGGTTAAGACTCCCAGTTTCCACTGTGCAGGGGGTGTGGTTTCAATCCCTGCTTGGGGAACTAAGATCCTACATTATGCTGTGTGGTGCAGCCAAAAAAAAAAAAAGGATTATTGAACAAATGGTCTATAAGGTCATAAACAGATAAAAGAATACTGTTAGACATCAGTACAAGTTTTTCCCCACACCAAGCCCTGCCAAATAAACTTCATTAATTTGCAGATCCAGCTAGCACATTGGTAGATCAGGAGAAAAGCATGTGATTTCACAAAGCATCTGACCAACTCCCCTTATGCTATAGTTTTAAAGACATACTGGGAAAATGTGACATGGTTTCTTTCACTTTAATTCAACAAATATGAATTAAGCACCTACTAGATACAACAATGAAGAAAACAGGGAGCCTGTTCTGATGTACAGATAGGTAGTAACAGAAGAACCACAAAAGTACTGGATGGGTTGACAAAGTCTTAGAGGTCTCCAATGCTGTACTTTTTAACTTCAAGGGAAACAAGTACTTTTTTAAGAATCTGATGAAAGCTACAACATCTGTTCACACACAAAAATATTTCCAGATTCATAAAATCCCTCTTAAGATTACAGGGGATTTGCCCATATCCACCCCCCAATTTCTACCCTCCAACATCAATGAGACCCCAGATTAGAAAAGAACCCCTGTTCTAGTACTTTGATGTCTTTGGTCCTATCCTGTTCAATGGCTTTATCAAGGCCATCAGTGAAGGCAGGAAACACATCCTGGGCTCGTTATGGTTAAGGGGCAAGCATCTGGGTGCAACAGGCAATTCTGAACAGACATATTCCCATCTGTGTCAGAGAAGACAATCTCAGGCTCATGACCTCCAAGTATTCAGCAAAAGTTTGGGTAAAAAAACAATAATTAAGGAGCCCAACCACTCTTTTAATGCCCCAAGAATACTATGCTCTTGGAGAAAACCTTTATCTTTATACCACAGTTATAGAGTTCTTTTTTACAATTAAAACAGGGTACCTAAGATAGACTTCTGTCTAGTTTTAATAGCAAGAATAGTTGTACTTCACTTAATCATTAGTTTCCTTTAAATTATATGTACTATGGGGGGGGTAAATGAGGAGTTTGGGATTAACTCAGGAGTTTGGGATAAACATACACGCACTACTACATATAAAAACAGATAATCAACAAGGACCTACTGTTTAGCACAGGGAACTCTACTCAGTACTCTGTAATAATCTACATGGGAAAAGAATCTGAAAAAGAATGGATATATGTATATGTACAGCTGAATCACTTTGCTGTACACCTGAAACTAACACGACATTGTAAATCAACTACACCTTAATATAAAATTAAATTTAAAAATTATATGTATTATCAACTATATAAATGAGTACTTTAATTTTTATTTGACATCTTGTGTTTGCCATTATAGTATAATTTTTTCATCCAGTCCTAGCTCCATTTTAAAGCCCCACCATTGTTTTTCTTTTAACTGATGTATCTTGTATATTTTCTGCGCCTTGTAAGCTACTTTACATCATCTCTGGAACAAAAAGTATAAAAATTAAACAGTACATTGATCAAACTGGAGAATGACACAAGGCCAGAAAGAATAGCTGATACAATGATGACAGAAAATGGCCTCTACTTGTTAGGAAAATAAAATGAGCCAATTAAAGGAATGAAATTAAGCAGGGATCAAAGTCAATATTGTAAAATAATACCTGGCCTAGTTAATTTTTTTCTAGGAAATAAAAGGATTTACCTAACCACCAGCAGAAATACTATTATGTGACAGATACCCAGAAAACAACAAAAGACTCTTTCTCCACTTGTCCAACCTCAGAGTTGATAGTAATCGCCTTCCACCTAATGTTCCTCATTACAAAACAAAACCAGTTCTTCCTTCCCACGTCTCATTTAAAAACATGGGATGAGAAGGAAAATGGATGAAGCAGTTTGAACTCATTAGAAGAAAAGCTTTACCTGAAGTAACTCAATTTATTAAAACTCTGACTAGCAGCAAAATTAATAGGACATATTGATAAAAAAATATTACTTCATGGAATATCCCAATAGTTTATGTAGAATGGAAAAATTGTTTTTTAAACAAATTCAAAAGCAGTTTATGATAAGTATTATTTTCATTTCCACTACTCTAATACGACATCCAAACAGTCTAGTCCATGATGGCATTCTGCCTTCACACTTTTTATTTAACCAAAAAATGCCAACTTTCACTAAGTATGTGATTTAATAACATGCAGGCAGTATCCAATTTTATTTGTCCTGTCTTTTTCTAAAAGGAAATCTTATTAGGCCTGTAGCAAATCCAAAGAAGTAATTAAAATGAGTACATCTACCCAAAGGAATTAAAATACTTCCAACAGGTTCATTCAAAGCACCAGCCTTATCTATAATAGTAAGAAAAAAATTACACCATTATCACATACTCCAAGAAAAACAGCAAGACGATATAATTAACAGAATTAACTAGGAACATTTTTCAGTGAAGAGACTTATCGAGAAACAAGGAGAGAAAAAAAGTTTGTGTTGGGTTTTGCAGCCACAGAAAAACTGCCTATTAGTAATGTCCACTAAAACTTTAAAAGGTTACTTTTGAAGGCTGTTTCTTTCCATTCGGGGCCGTTAATCATCCTAGGAGCCTTTTATAATGCAAGAAAATAGTTATTTAACGCAGAAACTGCAAAGGAGAATTGGGTTAAACTCTAACATTTCCAGAACACAGGTAATAGCTGCTTAACCCAACAGGGATTGTGACTCGAATTCCGTTTGCGAATGACTCAATTCCTAAATTTAAAATAGTTCAGCATGTGCCGTTTTGAATAAGACCTTTATTTTTCATTTAATCTTCTAAATGTTCTCAATATGTTTTCATTTTTAGGAAGTGGTAAGCAAAGTTGACTCCTATTTATTTAAGAAAATTAAAATGCCGTGTTTTTCTCTGAGTTAGTGTAATAAAGTAGTCATAAGATGCAAAAATAAATAAACTTCAAAACAAAATACCTTCTTTCTTCTCTTTGTAGTTCAATTTCTAAAACTAGACCTTGAAGTCCTAAAGACTTTCAAACATATTCCTCACATTCTCAGCTGTGATTTAAGCATTAAGATCAAATGACTCTTCCCTTAGGACAACTGGCAGAAACACACAATCAGTTTTACGGCTGGCATCCCTTGTTTTGATACAGAGCAGAACACTGTGGGGCTCCTGGGCACAAGGGTCTTTCTTGATTATAGGAAATAGGTTTCATTCATTCCAGGACCTTCCCAGAATTCCAAGAAGCAGGTTCAAACAGCTGATGATTAGGGAAGGGAGGGGATGTGGAGACAAGGGAGGAACCGTCAAGGGAGACAATAGTGCAGCCCTGGGGCATCATAACGGTTCCCCATCATGGGATATACACAACAATATCTGTGAGCTGTTTTACAGATACTAAAACCCCCACCAGGTGGGAGAATTAATGGTGTGCTACCCGCAAGCATGCAGACCCAGACCAGTTGAAACCAGAGACTGAGGATGCTGACTCCCACTTTACCTCACCACCAATCAATCAGAAGAATGTCCACGGGCTAATCACGCCCTCTTTGAACCATTACTATAAAACCTCTCACTACTCCCTCCAGCTGGGGACACACAGTTTTGAGGGCATTAGCCCACGGTGGCCCCCTTTGCCTGGCAAAACAATAAACCCAAAACTCTGTCTCTGAAAATTAATTTGGTGTTGGGTACAGAGGCCGGATTCGGCTTCAGTTTTCAGTTTTTTCCAACAAATTGAATGTCAACCTCTAGTCATCACTAGGAAACCAGTCCTAACTCTCAAGCTATCATTCATAGCAATGACTGTAACCTATAGTGAATAAAGCGGATCAAGGTCTCGAATCTGAAATGTCTTCTGAGCGTACACAGCTCATCCCTGAAACTCAATGTCATATTCAAAAAGTTGAGAAAGACAATTAAGGGACTTCCCTGGTGGCTCAGTGGTTGAGAGTCTGCCTGCCAATGCAGGGGACACAGGTTTGAGCCCTGGTCCAGGAAGATCCCACATGCTGTGCAGCAACTAAGCCAGTGCGCCACAACTACTGAGCCAGCGCTCTAGAGCCTGCAAGCCACAACTACCAAGCCCGTGTGCCACAACTACTAGAGCCCGTGCTCTGCAACAAGAGAAGCCATTGCAAAGAGAAGCCTGCACACCACAACTAAAGAAAGCCCATGCTCAGCAACCAAGATTCAATGTGGCGGGGGGCGGGGGGAAGAATGACAATTAAAGAAGTATGCTGATCTTTTAGACAGAATTTCCCCCCTCTCATTTCAGAAAAGTGGCTACGGTTGATAGAAAAGAGTAATTTACTGATGTCAATAGTTTGTAAGAGAAGGATTTTTGTTCACATGATTCTAATGCCATATATTTCACTGACTTCTCCTATTCTTTAAAAAATGAGATAACAGGGTATGATATAGAGAACTGGATTTGGGGTCCAAAGATGTAGATTCTGGGTTTCAGCTCTAATATCTTCTTGTACTGTGTTCTTAAGGCCATTTCATCTCTAAAATGTGAACGTTGAACTTTAAGTGATGCCTACTATTCTTTCCAGCCCTTACATGTTGTAAGTCTACATCAGTTGTGGATGTTCTACAACAAAGACCTTACAGCGCACACATTAACTTACAGTATCTTTCTAATTATTCTGGGTTGTTGAGCACTAGATCAATCCCCTTTTACTGGGTGTACTTTGTTAAATGCCACACATGATTTTAATTCCATGCCACTCAGTATACCTTCAATACTCCTCTGCACTTGTGTTACTGCTAGCCGAATCTCTCCTGACTAACCAGGCTGTTGCATTTACAAGGCCAGTTTATTTGCCACAATTTATAATCCTTTGCAAATCTAGTTAACTACCATATGGCTTGTTCTCCTTTAGCTGAGCAATAAAAGCCTAATCAATGAGACACACTATCTATTCCAGCCCATATTAAAAGGTACACCTTGAGATAAAGTGATCCCAGAGAAATCAGAGGAACCTCCTCACTGCAATAAGGAAGGGCGTGACAGAACACCTGGTGGCAGATTATCAAGCCTCTCAAAGCGGGGCCCAACAAAGACCTGAACTATAAAGGCATCAGGAAGAATCTCTGAGCATAAGGCATTTTTTACTTTCTTATAGAATACAGCAGGATATTGTCAATCAACTAGAATGGACAGAACATTTCTAAGCCTGCAAAGTGATGCTTATATTTTAACCTTCTCACTCAGTGACTCAAACATCATTTAATGAGCACCTATTGTGTGCCAGGCATTGTGTGCTAGGGATACAGGGATGAATAGGACAAGGTCCCATGAGGTGCTCAGTCTATTGGAGGGGATAGGTGAACAGCTGATCATAATATAACAAGGAAATAAATGCTATAATAGAGGGAAAGCTTCACTGAGAAGGCAAAAAATGAGCCACATAAAGAAGGACAGGGAGGGCATTCCAGGCAGCAAGAACAGCCAGGGCAAAGGCCTGGAGTCAGGGAAGGATGCGTTCTATGGAGGAATGTGGAAAGATGGTATCTGTGAAAGAATTTTGGGTACAAAGGAACAAGAATCGAGGAAAGAAGTGTGAAATTTTTATTTTATGGAACAAGGAGCCTAATTTTGGAAGAGCTATCAGAAATGGCAACAGCTAACCTGAACAAAAAAGAAATGTGATTTTCTTCATACTTCAAAAATCTCACAAGAGACTTCACCTTAACTAATGTTGCTAGGGTAGTTTCTTTTGATTACGGTGGCTTCTCGCCAGAAAGGAATTTTCAACACCTTGGCAATTACATTCTCTCACTTTCACTAATTTTTGGTTGTGCACCTAGATTTCCTAGGGGCCTGATAAAAGGCCCCTGAGAAATCTGAATGTATTCTAATTTTAGCATGACATATGCTACATGCTCAAACTACAATAATGATACACGTAAAAGTGCATTTATAAGAAATACAACCAGTAACACAAAAGGGGTCAATGAGTAATGTTTTTCATTTTTCCTCTCACACATTTCTTACTTAAATCATTTATGTAAGCCATGCCTTTAAAATGCCTTCTTTTTTTAGCTATACTCTCAAACCAGAAAGATTTGGAAAGTATCCTTTAAAAAAAAAAAAGCAGCTAATTTTTCAAATGAAACAATCTTGCATAAGCCCTAATTATCACTTCAGTATTTTGTAGGCCAAATCTATATTTGAGGTGGAAAAAATAACACTTTTTTCAAATGGTCTCTGGAAGGAGTGAGGAAAGCCACTATTATTTTAATAGGAGTGACTCTAAAATCACAAGCTTAATTCTTAAGACCAATGTGGAATAAATCGATAAGTGGATCAAAAAATTGTTAGTTAAAATAAAGGCAAAAACAAAATTAATAAGTTGAATTTTGGGGCTTTTTTGCAATAAGACAATTCAGAAAAGTCCATCTCCTCAGTTTATGTCAGTCATACTGTGCTTTACTATTCAATAACCTTTCAGGAGAGAACATCACAGGTAAAGATTCCAAAACCATTAGAATGTGTTGCAATACCCTCTGGCCCTTTCTTCCCTTCTCTTTTTTCAACAGGATCTGTGTCCTCATTTACAGTGAGATGATTTTGTGGGAAATCATGACGGTAAGTTTTAGAGAGCTGTCTCAAAACAGTGAATCAACAGAGCACTTGACTCACACCTTATTTTAGGAATGGTTTCTGGGGGACAGCTGCCAGCCATGGTTACTTTCTCTCTCAGAGCCTTATCCATCTTTACCCCCATAACTGGGTTACTGCCTCAGAGTTAAGGCTCTTTCTTTTATGTTCTACTAGCTCTACCCAATCAAGTTCTTGCCTGGGGTCCAGCAGCTGAGGGGATCTCTCAGGAAGCTGGGTTCAAGTCTAGAAAGCCTAACTCCAGAGCTCACATGTCAACCACAATCCTGTACATCCTTTCTCCCTCTTATACAGCTCATCACCTAAGAACACCTAGGAATGAAATACTAGACATTCCCATTCAAATAATGATAGTAATACTTACAACAACTCGTGAAATCACACAAAATGAAACAACCAAGAAATATTCAACTTCCCTTGTCATCAAAGATATACAAATCAAAACCACAGGACAGTTTTTTTCACCTAGCAGATTATCCAAAAAAAAAATTAAATGTAATATCCATGTTGTCAAGAACAACTGAAAATGATACTTTTACATATCATTATGGGATTATGATTGAAATTACCTTCCTGGAGAACAATTCAGCAATACTTATCAAAAGCTTGTAAAATGTTGAGGCACCCACCCAAAAAATCCACTTCTAGGAATTTCATCAAATCATCAGACATGCACAGAAACAGGGATATTCACTAGAGCATTAGTAATAATATTGAGCGAGGGAAAATAACATGAAAGTACAACAATAGAATTGTTAGTGTAAATTTGAGTGTAACTACTAAAATGTCCTCTTTTGGGGGAATATTTAGTGACCTCCGAAAACGTGTTTTACATAATGAAAAGAGAAAATAAAATACGATCCTAATTTTATAAAAGCAAACATATAGGTAACAAACAGGAAGTAAGGAAATCGAACCATGAGACATCCATTCCATCTCTTCCCTCCAGGCCCTCGGTTCCATGCAGGATGCACCTCCACAACCCACTGTGGCCCATCCCCACCCACAGGTCCTCAGACCTGTGAGCCAAGCAGAGAGTGTAAAATACCTGAAGTCCTATCCTCTCTCTACAATCAACTATACATAAAACCCTACAGAAACAAGGCTAAAAAATGGAAAGGGCATCTTTGAGGTTCGGGCCACAAACCATGCGAACAACCACCATCAGGATCCCACAGCAATTGCTATCTTTATCATTAAAGCTAGCACCCGTTGCTCAATATATAACTCCTACTTTCAGGTTAGTTCTCTCATCAGCTACATTGTGAGATCATCTAAGATAATCACTGCATCTCATACAGCAATCTTTATCATTTGTGAACTTGACAGCCATGTTTTTTACCATCTTCCCAAGCAACTCTGAAGGTGGTAACCTGTAGATTTCATAAGCTATGAACTTGACCCAGTATGCAGTTAGGATGGCTTTCTAGCTAACTGTTCATTTCCCACATTTAAGTGAAATATTGTTTTTATCTATACATGGTCACACATGCAGTAACTTCCTGAAAGAATGAAACATTTCCTAATGAAAGTCAGCACACAGGACTAATAAAATAGTTCTTGGATATTTGGACAAATACAAGAAATCAAATATCAAATGCAACAATGGCTCAGATTCAGAGCATGAACAAGCCCACCATATATTCTATATGGAAAAACAGGAAATTTATTAATCTTCCAAGAAGCATTCCAACCAGGAGAGCTGGTTAATACCAAAGAGTGCAATTGTGGGATTGTGTGGTAAGAGTATGTTTAGTTTTAAGCAGTTGTACCACTTTACCTTTCCACCAAAAATGAATGAGAGTTCTTGTTGCTTCACGTTCTCACCAGCATTCGGTGGTGTCAGTGTTTTGGACTTTAGTCATTCTAATAGGTGTGTAGTGCTATCGCATTATTTTCATTTGCAATTCTCTAAAGACATATAATGCTGACCATTCTTTCATCTGCTTATTTGCCATATGCATATTGTCTTTGCTGAGGTGTCTGTACAGATGCCTTGACCATGGAATGCACTTTTGGTGTTGTATTTCAAAAGGTATTGCCAAACCCAACCAAGTTCACCTGGATTTTCTCTCTTCTTCTAGGAGTTTTATAGTTTTGCATTTCACACTTAAGCCTATGGTCCATTCTGAGTTACTTTTTGTCAGTTATTTTAATAAAGAAAATTTAAATAAGGAAATAGAGAACTAAAAATGAAAAAAAGAAGCACTGCGGTGACACAAACACAGTAACTGCAAGAGGAGCAAAAGGCAGCGGTTGAACCCGTGTTTAGGAAAGGGGCTGCACAGAGCTAGGACCCAAACCACTGTGAAGACGGCACTGGACAGCTGGTGCTGGTATCTCAGAAGGTCACAATGCGTGTAGGGGGGAAAAAAAGCAAGAACCAATTGTCACTGCATGTACTTTAAGGATTCTTATGTCTTCCTCAAGAACTGGTCCCTTTATCATCATGGAAAGTCTCTCTTTCTCCCTGGTAATTTTCCTTGCTCTGAAGTAGGCTCTGCCTGATATTAACATGGTTACTCTCCCTGTCTTCTGGTTAGTGTTAGCATAGTATATCTTCTTCCATCCTTTTACTTTAATCTGATCTTTATACTAAAAGTGGGTTTCTTACAGAAACATAGTACAGAATGGTGGATACTAGGAGCTGGGAGAGGGGGAATGGGGAGATGTTACTCAAAGGGTACAAACATCCAGTTACAAGTTTAATAAGTTCCGGGAATCTAATGTGCAGCTTGGTGATCACAGTTAACAGTATCATATCATACACTTGAAAGTTGCTAAGAGAGTAAATCTTAAATGTTCTCCACAAAAAGGAAATGGTAATTATGTGAGGAGTTGGAGATGTTAGATTACGCTACAGTGGTAAACGTTTCATAACATGTAAGTATATCAAGTCGACATGCTGTACACCTTAAATTTATACAATGCTATATGTCAGTTATATATCAACAAAGCTGCCAAAAATATGAAAGCAGGTTTCTTGTAGACAACATATAGTTGGATCTTGCTTAATCCCATCTGAGAGTCTCTGTCTTTTAACTGGTATATCTTAGACTGTTAATGTTTAAAGTGATTATTGATATAGTTGGATTAACATCTACCATAGTTGTTACACTTTTTATTTGTTGTCCTTGTTCTTTGTTTCTTTTTTGTCGTATCTTTTTCTGCCTTCTCTGGTTTTAACTAAGCTTTTCATATGATTCCATTTCTTCTCCACTCTCAGCATGTTCATTACAGCCAGCCCTCATATCCCTGAGTTTCACATCTGCAAATTCAGGTTGAATCTGTGGATGTGAAACCCATGGAAATGGCTGACTGATACCTCTCTTTTTACCCTGTTTAGTGTTTATGCTTGAGTTTGCAACATACATTTACAACTAATCCAAGTCCTCTTTCAGACAACACTATCCTAGCTCATGGGTGGTGCACATGCCCTATGACAGATGCCCTATGACAGTACCCTGTGCAAGTACCCATCTCTCCCTCCTGTCCCTTAAAACAGTGCTATCATTCATTTCTTTCACCCATAAGCTATCATTATGAAATACATTAATACTATTATTATTATTATGAACATTTGTTGTCTGTTGATTTTCAGTTTGTTTACTTGCTTATTGTGAGGACAGGAGTGGTGACTTCTAAACTCCTCAGATGCTAGAACAGAAACTGGAAGTTCCTATTTTTTAAGTAATCATTGCCAGCATTTATCATGCAGAATCCTAAAATTTCTATCTTGGGTTCAAACTATTGTATAATATCATCTACATAATTTTTAATTGGGGGGAAACCATTCTAGCTTCTCAAGTGGTAGAAGGCTCTCATTATATAGCTTTCAGGAGATTATACGATTTTATAGGTTTTAAGAGGTTATCATTTCTGAATTAATTTTGTGTTTATGGAAGTATTAACATTGTCCTGGAGCTATACTTAGCTGACTGAAAAACTGAATTAGCTAAAGGTCTATGACCCTGCCCTTAAGGGGGTGATAAATTATATTTTAAATGTTAACACTACAAAGTATAAAGCAAAATGTACCTTAAAATACACCCATCGTCCTTCACTTATGGTTAAGAAATGTCTTTAGATCTTAACTCTCCCTTACAAGCTTTATCAAAAAGCCTCTCCTTATCCTCATTTCCTTCCTCTATAAAATAAGGATAATAAAACCTACCTCACTGGGTTATTATATAGATGACCTTATGTGCTCTGCACATAAGTTCACGGTATAAACAGTACTTGCTGCTGCTGCTGCTGTTGTTGTTTTTATTATCATTAGGCTACAACTCTTTTATCTGCTATTGCCACAGCTGAAAACATTTCAATTATGGAGTCTACTCCACTTTGTGTAGGACATACCTTAGCTGTATTTATTCTACTCGAACCATTTTACTGCCTCTCCTATTTTCTGGGAATGAATTTTATGAAGAAAAGTTTTCCATTCTATTTTCCTCCCTCCTTATAAAATCTAGTCCTCATTAATCTACATATAAAATTCTACTCTGTACATTTAGAAATATACACCAACAAAAAGCAAAAGTAAGTGAAAACTTTTTGGGTGCAAACATAATGCCAAAAGCATTGGGGAACAAAGTCTATAAATAAAACAGCAGCTAAAATACTTTTTATAGCAGGAATTGATTTATAGAACTGCCTTTAAAATACCATTTAATACTTCCTTTCTTTCTAAAGATCTAATTCCACTTCTGAGATGCCAATCCTCAAAATGATGAATGAGCTTTGTAAATTCCTCAAATTGAGAAAAATTTAAATTATACCAAAATTTTCAAACTCAAAAGCCTTAATCCTGTAGCTTTTTATAGGCAACCTGTATTTACCTGAGTTTGGTAATAATGAATTTTCTTCTGAGTTTTGTCTGTGCCAGCAAACCTTTTCCAAAATTTAAAATGAAATTCTAAACTGAAAAGAACTTTTTCAGAATATAAGGCAAAACTTGTATCCTAAAATAGCTTCTTTAAAGGAATAACTCAGCTCCTTTTCACAGCAAGCACAGAAGAGATACTAAGTTCTTCAGATTCCTGTTTAACTTGCCTCCCATGGAATTTGGATTTAAGATTCTCTTCAACAAAACTGAATGTGGGCTTAGTTATTCAGTGACAGAAATTAATATTAAATTTCAGAAGCCAAATCGGAGAGAAAGTGACCTATATTCCTGGACATGAGTGGTCTTGGTTTCTTCATGAAATGAAGAACAGAACAGAGAACCATTACAGGAGTGCCTCCTTATCCACGTGGGATATGTTCCAAGACCCCCAGTGGATGCCTGAAACTGTGGATAGCACCAAACCTTATATATACTGTTTTTCCCTATACATACAAACATATGATAAAATTTAACTTTTAAATTAGACACGACAGGGACTTCTCTGGTGGTCCAGTGGTGTAAGACTCCGAGCTCCCAATGCAGGAGGCCCAGGTTGGATCCCTGGTCGGGTACCTAGATCCTGAATGCATGCTGCAACTAAAGATCCCCCATGCCACAACTAAAGATCCCACATGCCACAACTAAAGATCTCGCATGCCGCAACTAAGACCTGGTGCAGCCGAAATAAATAAATAAATAAATAAATAAATAAATAAATAAATAAATAAATTTTTTTTAGAAAATTAGGCATGATAAGAGATTAACAACAACTAATAATAAAATAGAATAATTATAATAATGCATCAATAATATAACAGAAGTTGTGTGAATGTGGTTTCGCTCTCTCTCAAATTACCTTATTGTTCTGTCCCCTCTCTTCGTCTTGTGATCATGTGAGATGATAAAATGCCTGTGTGATGAGATGAAGTGAGGTGGGTGATGTAGGCACCGTGACGTAATGTGAGGCCTCTACTGACCTTCTGACAATGTATCAGAAGGAGGACCATCTGCTCTGGGTGATCCTGGATCACGGAGCCATCATGCTGATGGCTGGGTGTCAGGAGCAGAGAATGCTGATGGTTGGGGATTCCAGGCGGGACAGGGCTGGAGGGGGTGAGATTTCATCATGCTACTCTGAACGACGTGCAATTTTAAACCTATGAATTGTTTATTCCTGGAATTTTCCATTTAACATTTTTGGACCACAGCTGACTGAAGGTAACGGAGGCTTTGAAAAGCAAAAGCAAAACCTCAGATAAGGGGGGACTACCGTACTTTCTAACAGTGAAGTCATTCTTCGCCTCTAATCTTTCATGATTTCTCCCAAATTAACCAACTGTTTCAAATCATTTCATCTAAAATCAAACTAAATAAAACATACTCTTTCCTGAGTCTGTGAAAATTCAATAAGGCAAAGCTTTCATAAGGAAGCAGCGAGAACACACCTGCAGACTAATTTATTTATAGGTAGCAGTGTGCTGCGTCCTCAGGAAATAAGCGTCTATTTCTGGACCCTTAGTCCCGCTGATGTTTGCAGGTAGTGGTGTGCACTTAGTTGAACATAAAGCATCAATGAATATCTGAGGTCCTCTTTATTCATTTTGTTTCTCTTACACCCCCTAAAACAATAGATGTTACTTTCACTGGAAAAATTTCAAGGTGGATATTCAGCACAAGCACGTTTCATCAGCGAACAAAGGTTAGTTTTCATCCCAAACCAGAATTTTTGAATCTTTTGAGCCAAAGTACAAAAAGAGATAGGTCATTGGTGAATCCTCTATTTAAAATATGATAGCAGCCATCAATTTTTGACTGTGTGCAACTCAAGCTAACGAAATGACAGATTCATAAGAACCTTCCTTTTTATAAGGTGTCCATAATGGTCCCCTTAAAAGTCATCATTTGCTTGACGACTTTTGCATTTGCTTGATGTAAGGGATCAACACATTTAGGTTGATTTTGATGAGCTTTAAATATTATGTAATTTACTGCCAATTAAAGCTAACACTATATTTAAAAAATAACCTAGATTAGTTTTTGATAATGTACTAAGATTTTAGAAAGCAGGGGTATTACTGCATTTTCATTCCCTTAGATCTCAAGAACTCTGGATGACAGGGAAAGGATAGGGAGGATGTGCCGTGCCAGCTGCCATCCACGAGGTTGTTCTATAGTCACTGTCACATGGCCAGCGAGAACAGCAGTCATCTGAGGTTTATTAACCAAAGCAGCAGGAGGGATCAAGGTGAGAACATAGCACTTCAGAGCTTTAGAAAACACATCCAAATGCCCTAACACAATGATGCTCAAAATAGATCTGTGAAATAGGCAAATAGGAGATGCTATGAAGAAGCTGTGATTCTAAAGTAAAGTTATTTGTCCAAGGTGAGAGGCAAAGATATGATTCTTAATATCAGATACTGTTCATAAAAATAAATAAATAAATAAATAAACAAACTAAGACTCCTAGGGCTTGGTCCCAGGACTTTGTCCCTAAGTTGTCTTTTCCATTCCATGACTCTATCTACCAAGTATATGTGGATTACTCCCAACTGTACAACTCCCTTCTAGACCTCTCCTCTAAGCATGACACACCCATGTCCATCTTCACCTACACCACCACTCGAAGGCCTAAAAAAGCCAATCAATCCTAGCAGGGCTCTTGTTACTCCTCCTTCCAAAAGCTGTTCCCAGGCTTCCTCAGCTTGGTAGATGACATACCATTGCTCAAGTCGGGTGGGAATCATTTTAGTCTCTGCCTTTCCTCTACCCCAGCATTCCACAGCCAAGGCATCAGCAAGTCTGATAAGATTCCTCTTCCTAGATACTGTATGCTTCAATTCCACCACCTCTCCTCACCTCCACTCCACCCACTCAAGCCCAAGCCACCATCACCTCTTGCCTGGACTACTGCAACAGTCTCCTCATTGGCTACCCTGTCTCCCTTCACACCTCCATAAAAATACATTCTACACACAACACCTAAAATCACGACCCTTTCCATTTGCACTTAAGGTGGAAGCTCCTATAAAAGCCCACTTAGCTACACTGACATTTTCAGAGTTTCACAATTCTTATTGTTCAATGTCTCAGAAATAAAGCCTCAGTATTGCCATGGCGGGACAGTGGCAGAGGAAACATGGAAAGTCAGGACCTAAACCAAGTCTTTCAAATGTCCTTTTCATTAAGCCATTCAACTTCCTAGTGACCTATTCCCAGAAACTTATCTGTGTTTCAGTTTTCTCATTTGTAATATTATAATAAAACAGCTTCTCCTCCTACCTCACCTGGTGATTAAGAGGACCAAATGAGACAACACATGTAAAAGTACTTTGAAAACATAAAGCATTACAAACACAAAGTAATATAAAATGCATGCTAATACAGAAATGGTGCTCAAGCATGCAGTTTTCTGGGCCTTTGCTCACAAGTAAAAGGAACTAAGTGAATCTAGCTAAAATTATTGGCTCTCCGGAATTCCCTGGTGGTCCAGTGGTTAGGGCTCGGCACTCTCACTGCCAGGGCCCCAGGTTCGATCCCTGGTCAGGGAACTGTAATAAAATCCCATAAGCCACAAAGCGCAGCAGAAATAAATAAATAAATAGATAGATAGATAGATAGATAGATAGATAAATAATTGACTTTTGTCTCTCATCATAGAATATATTTTGGCTGGTTGGAGCCTTTTCTATTGCTTAAGAGGACTGGTACCAGATAAGAAAGCACATGGCTGCCCTGGTTAACTTGTTATCTTCCTGATTTCAGGCTTTACCTAACCAATAAATAAGAAATAACCAGATAACTCTCACACATTTCTGTCTGAAAAGAAAATAGGAAGCTAAAAGCCCTGGTTTGGAAGGCTGAGAAAATCAGCCTCACCTCACCCAAACTCTGTCAACAATTTTTCTGCTGCCCTCCTCTCTCCAGGATGCAGGGTGCACAGTTCCAGAGGAGATGAAAACCTAGGGCTGCAGGGCCCTTCCGAAACCCAGGGACACAAGATGACTCCAACTCTAGACCATTTCCACAGCTCCTGGAAACTGCCAGCCAGCAGGAGCTGCAGCTATGTGTCAGACCCAAGTCAAGTCGGAGAAGTCCTCACCCCATCACCCCAGGATACAGACACTGCACGTAAGAAACTGGCCCTCAAGTATGGGATAAAGTCTAATGGGCAGGAAGAAGCAAGATGTTTCTAATAAAATGAATCTATCACTATACAATTTTATTAAAATCAGATTTATTGACAAAGGCATTAAGATAATAAAGAAATTGTAAAAACTGTGGCAAGATAAACAAGTTGTTATTATAATCCTCCTTTCTTCATGGTTGCCCCCAAAAGAGGTCCACCAAATTGCATAATCATTTCACTACTCTACACAAATTCATATTATTCAATTAAATTTTTTCATTGATTCTCTTCAAATCAGTTATCATTATTTTATTTCAGTTCTACTTAAGTTCACTGGTCCTTTAAAAAATAATACTTAGTGACATTTAATATATTCAGACTATAGAAATGGAAATTATGCCATAAATCAAGGGTCCACAAGCTTTTTTCTATAAAAGGCCAGATAATATTTCAGGCTTTACAGGCTCCGTACTGTCTCTGTCACATATTGTTGTTGTTTTTTTTAACAACCCTTTAAAAATATAAAAAACTCTTAGTTCTTAGGCCATACAAAAACAGACCACGGGCTGTAGTTTATCAACCTTTGTTGTAATAGTTGTGAACTAACAGCATATAGAACATATACAATATACAAACATGAACCAGCCTTTTACTTAAAACAAATCACACTGGTTCAACAGGTTTCCTTTTCCTAAAGCAGGTTCTAAAACTAAAAATGCTCTATATTAGAAAAGGATGAGGAATATGTCCTATTTTTATGAGAGAAAAATTCTGCCCAGATATTTTTTTCTCCCATTAGGTGGTCAAAGATAAAAGATGTTCACTAAGAACTAATGAAGCATCACTTAGAATGTATATATTTACAATGAAATTCAAAAGCCTAGGTTTATACAGTGTAGACTGATAAAACACAAATTTGTGAAGCCTCAAAAATTATAAATAGATACAAAGCCAAAAAGCCAAAATTAGCTAGAATAAAATTCACCAATCCATCAAAAAAGGAGGGATGTATTATTAAAATGACTTTCTTTTAGGATCTCTGCACTAACAATAAAAAATAGCACCAAAATTTCATAAGGATAATGGCATACAAATGACTTGCTGTAATTGGTATTTCTACCCCACAATGCAAGGAAGTCCATTGTAGCTGAGATAAAGGAACTCTTACAGAGTTGCTGCATTGTTACCAAGCAACAAGAAATAAAATGTCAGGATTAGCACTTGATTTAATATATTTTTACCATCAATAAACCATACTGCTATTCTTCTGGATGTAAATGGTCATTAGGCTAAGAATTATATTTAGTAATCTATAAGAGTATGCAAAAAAATGCAGTGAAGTTAACACCGGGCACTCACCAAGTTCATGTTTTTTATATTTACTGCTTCCTTGGTAGAAACAGCAAATAATAATATAACAGAGATTCTATTACTGAGAAGGTAATTTTGTCAAAATATTCAACTACAATGTGTCTTCACTAAATACATCTTCATTAGCATTCAAATATTTTCAAATTTGTTGCATTTTATGAAAATTCAAGGAAATGAATGAATTGTCTTTAAATACTTTAATACTTCAAAATAAGTAGAGTCAGTCATTTCATTTAGTTGTGTAAGGATATCATCATCTGTCAAAGCAATGTATATCTGGCTAAATTTGTAGCATGAAGAATTTATAGATATCTCTTTCAGAGCAGTGTAGCAATTACTTTTTAAAAAATGAAATCTAGGGACTTTCCTGGTGGCACAGTGGTTAAGAATCCACCTGCCAATGCAGGGGACACAGGTTTGAGCCCTGGTCCAGGAAGGTCCCACTTGCCTCGGAGCAACTAAGCCCATGCACCACAACTACTGAACCTGCAGGTTGCAATTACTGAAGCCTGCTCGCCTAGAGCCCATGTTGCACATCAAGAGAAGCCACAGCAATGAGAAGCCCATGCACCACAGGAAGAGTAGCCCCCTACTCACAGCAACTAAAGAAAGCCTGGGTGCAGCAATGAACACCCAATACAGCCAATAAACAAACAAACAAACAAACAAATTTATCAAAAAGAATGAAATCTAAAAGCATAAATGAAATCTTATAACTGAAAACTATAAAAGAAAAAAATCTAAATTAAGGATATTATATAATTTAACAGACTTAAAAATCAATCATTGTAAATGATATTCATAGCTCACCACATCCATCCCCAAAGTTAACACTTAGGAAGACGACTGTATTATGCTTTAGGGTCATGAGGTCCCAGGGTTCATGGCGGGCTGGTGGGAAGAGGGTGTTCTTTCTTTTTTGTACTGTATTAAATAGCTCTCTTTCCCACCTGTTGTTTTTAAAGAACGTGTGTTGAGAGTTCAACTCAACTGGCCTGTGTGAATGAAGTAAAGAGGACTGAAGTTAAACAGGTTCTTGCTGTCCTCATCTTCTCACTAAGGAAGAGAAGCAGAGAGCATTACCAGGTAAATACTAAAGTGCAGTGAAGGGCATTTACCACATTATGCTTCATACAGTGAATGTGAATGTCAAATTTGACATTTCAGCCAAGTTCTCATAAATATCATGTCTCCACATGTCAATCAGTGATGTATGCGCGGGCATAGCTTCCACACAGGCGTGGAGCAGTGGTTGCCTGTGTATGCATGCGTGTGCTTGACACTGCATCTGTCTAATGAAGTTTCTCAGCATAGTTAGATGTGTTTCTCTTTGGGTAGATGGAACCTTTAATTTTTTCTTGTTTAGACCTATTTCCTTTTTCTTTTTACTGTCTCTTGGAAAAAATATGAGTTTCTCTGCAATATCAAAAGGCATTAGCAATCTAAAGATTAAGAATAAAAGCAAGTTAAGAGGAAAAGAATTACATTTATCCCTTGGGCAGTTTCATTTCTGCTAAAGCAGGACGGAAGATAACCAGTCTCTAAAACATTGATTGGCCTGCTTAGTGGAGATTAAATGTTCACAGGATCCACTGAGTGATTAAGTCAAATGGTTAAAATCCACTGTATCCCCACCTCCCAGTGTAAAGTCAACTAACCACCAGTTTGATTTCTTCTGCGAAGATAATTCATGAGGTGTTGTCAACACAAAGTTCTCCAAACAGGGTCAGAGTCACAAAAGTCAGGAGGCTCCAATCTCAAAATCACATTCTCCATTCATCTCAGAGTTTTAAAGTCAGATTTGGGCCTAGTCATCTTGGGAACTATTACAAAATGAACTGAAAGTAGAAGTCACACTTCACACAGCCTAGGAAGAAGGTACTGCCATCACTCTGAAGACAGCTAGCCTCATATGAGACTCCTCGGCCCACCACCTCGCACTGAAGAAAGGGGAGTACGTCGTCCCCAGTCTTCAAGTCCACTAGGAAGGCTCCACCTGCTTCCCTTCCGCCACTCAGCTTGCTCTCCCTCCTCCCCGCCCCTCCCACCCCCCACCCCCGGAAGCTGCAGAGCCAGCTTCCTCACTTCCCTGAGGTCTCTACTCAAATATCATCTCAGTGGGGCCTTTTGTTACGGACAAACCCATCCAAAATTTCACTTGCGGGAGTTCCCTGGCGTTCCAGTGGTTAGAACTCCATGCTCTCACTGCCAAGGGCCTGGGCTCAATCCCTGGTGGGGAAACTAAGATCCTACAAGCCGAGCAGTGTGGAACGAAAAAAAAAAAAAGGAAAAACAGAAATAAAATTTAACTTTCTTCTCCTGATATTTCATGTCCCTTTCCATGCTTTGTTTCATCCCTTTAACATTTATCAATATCTAATATACTATACATTTTACTTATTTATTGCCCTTAATCTTGAGCATCATAATGTAAGCTCATGAGGGATACACTATCTGGTGATTATTTCAAAATACTACAAGAGGAGAAGGCGGGAGATGGGGATGTAGACGGGACAGGAGTAATCATGGGCTGACAATCATTGGAGCTGGAGGACGAGCCCAGGTGGGCTTGTTACACTCTCCTGTTTACTGTTGTGCGTGTCCATTATCCTTCCTAATAACCATTAAAAACAAAATTTGTAACACCATTTACACTATGATCCTCACCTTTCCTTATCCACCAATCAGAAACAACACATATCTTCTTGGCAGGATGGCAGATGTACCCCTAATCTTTTCCTGTAGTTAACCTCCTTAGGAGACATGGCAGGTACCAGGCACTAGTACAGAACACAGAAGTCGCAGTTTCCAAAATCTTGGCTCTTCTAAACGAGAAGTCTTAGGATATCTTCAGGAAATAATTTTCCATATGTCCACACCTTATGATTTAGAGAATTTTTTCAAAAGGACTAACAACCACAATATCCCTGACAGTGGCTCTCTCATCTACAGGAAAAGACAGGCAGATGAGAATGAGTAAGCCATCTGCTTAGATGGGTTCACAGGTGTTATTTATTATTGTGCTTTATAACCCACACAGGCTACGTGTATATAATACTTGCATGCATCAAATATCATGTAATATAAACAATTCTTTCATAAGCAAATACATAAATATACCAAAATATAAATATAATAAAAATAACTTTATTGAAGTCATGATAATGAAAATATTTGTCTTAACTAAAACATGAAATTAGCTAAAATAGCTGAAGAGGCCTTGCATAAACCTCAGTATCGTCCAGCACCAGCCAGGGCACACAGCTGACGGAATCAGCTGGGTTATTTTGGTCACAGGCAGCCTCAACAGCCTTGGTGGCTGAGTCAGATGACCTTTCCTGACAGTACAGGCACGCCAGGCTGCTTGCAGGAGACAAAGCCTCAACAGTCTCCTGAGTGAAGTGCTCCCGCCCCTCCCTCTGGGTTTTCTATTATAAGTTGCTTAAACAAAAAAAAAAAGTGTAGAGACGGGTAACTTCCCTCAGGAGACTGGCTGAGGGGCTCACGGGAAGGTGAAGGGTTAACAGATCCCTACAGAAGCCAAAGGAGTTCCACAGTCCTGCTGCTCCTTATACACATAGAATGCAATGCCTAGAGCTGTTCCCTGGCTGGTTTTGCACTTAAACTTGTGAAGTTTATCAGGGAAGATTTCACCCACTCAAAGAGGAGGGCCAGAAATAACACTGTCTGGCCTAAAAAGAGAAATGTGTTTCTGGCATGTGTGCCAATATGTGCACCCACGTGTACTATTTTCCCCCAGTAACTACCCCCAGTTCTTTAAGAGAGGGGGAAAGAGACAGCCAGCCTTCACTACACCACAACTTTGTGGAGAAACACGCAAACTGCTGCAGGTTTTAAGAGATGCAAATACAATATTCATATTAGTTTAGTTAAAGGGGGAAACAGACACAACTGATCGCCTCTTTGGTTTTCCACAACTCACAAGTTTGTTTAGAACACAACTGAAAGGCAAAACTTTTCCAAAAAGGAGGAAGGTCCCACTTTTTTGAGAAACCAGAAATAATTCATGTCAAGGGCCAATTTGATATTGTCTTCAATTCAAGATAAACATACTGGTTTACTTCCTGTCAATTAGAGGAGAAATTATGAACCAAAAAAGCGAGAGACCGCTTTATGTTCCTTTGCCACCCTGCTTCTAAGTCCGAAAAGATTTTAAGATACCTGAGGGAATTATCATTAATATGTTAGCTATTTATAGGTCTACCCGCCTCTTACCTCCCTTACAACTCAAGTTATAGCAGGTAACCAGGGAGAGAGGCTGAAAAGATGCAGCACCAGGAAGTGGACTGGCAATTTAGGAGACAGGCTCTAACCCAGATGCTGCGACTGAAAAGTCCTCCAGGTCCTCATCTCTAAGAGAAAGATGAGCTAAGAGTTTTAAAAAAAAGCCTTTGTCTGAAAAGTCGGGTGTAGTCATTGTTAAAGCTCCCACTGCTGAAGACCCTGCAGTACTAGAATAGACATTCAGTCAGCATGTTCAGGGAAGTGTGTGAAAAGCTGCACAGTTCAGAGAGGCTACACCACAGAATGAACAGTCCAAGAGGAAGACTGAATGAATCCACAGGGCTAGTGATCACAGGATGATGCTTCTCAAAGCCCTCTTGGAGGCAGATGGTACAGGAGGCAAAAAGACCATAATTGGAATAACTGGCAAGGAAAGCTGGGGATAGAGGAATATACTGGCTCCAAACTCCCTATGTGCTTGTTTCTAATAGTTAGCATTGAAACGGATTACTTCCGGAGATTCAATACCTTTCAAGATTTTGAAACATCATCCATCGATGATGATGTGAGAGTATTTCATAAAACAGTGGAAAAGCACAGACACCCCAGAATCAGTCGTTCTATGGTTCTATCCTAGCTCCACCTAGCTGTGTGACATCAGGTAAATAACCTACCCTCTCTGTGCTTTTAAGTCCTCATCCATAAAATAAGGATAATAATGATTCTTACCTCATAAGACTATTGTGAACATTAAAAAAAATAATATCCATAAAGAATTCAGCAGTGACTAACACATAATAAATACTTGATTAATAGTAACTAGTAGTATTGATATTTAACAGGCAGGAAAATACGCAGGTAATTTATGATCCCTGAAGACTCCTGTTAAACCAGCTCATCCTCATCCATCCCACTAGCACCACTGTACAGTAAAGCAGGATAGGGCTAGAGGAAAAGAAGTATAGAGTCCTAAAGGCCAATGCAGGTAACAGAGTGCACAGAACACAGCACAGAAGAGGAGCTGGAGGTCCAGGGTACTCACTAGATGAAGAATAACACAAAACTCACAGCCCAGATAGATTTTTCATTATCAGATGATACCCAGTCTACTCATCATCCCCAATTCCAAACTATTTTCTACGTCCAGGAGCGCAGTTCTTACAAGTCAACCTAGAGGCATGTGGACCTCTTCTACTATGAGCATCCAGAGGGGGCAGGCTTACAATAATTTATCGTCTAAATTGCTGTTTCACTTATATTCCTAAACTGGAATGACAAATTAGATTTCATACTGACCCTTCTAATTAGGCTCTGCCCAATCAAACTTTCCCCAGTGATGGTAATGTTCTTCATCTATGCTGGTCAACACAGCAGTCACGAGCATATGTAGCCATGGAAGAGAAACTGAATTTTTTACTTTAATCTCAATTAATTTAAATTTTAAAAGTCACATATGGCTAGTGGCTACCATGCTGGACAGTGCAGGTATCATCAGTTGGGAGTGGCCGTCAGCATCACTGTATTGAAAGGGATCCTAATGTGAGTCTGTGTCCAACAGGACAGAGTGCTGTGAATCCGAGATGTCTGTTCTAGGACACCGGAGGGCAGCCTTGATCGTATTTGCAGGCTCAATTAAAGGATTTTATCTGCCCTTTCCTTATGCTGACAGAGAACCTCTCTTTTCTAATATCTACACTAATTCTCAGACAGCAGAGAGTCACTTCCTGCTTTTGAAAGAGATTAGATTTGCTGAAAAGAACCGGGTTATAAAAGGAGGAAAAAAAGAAAGACATTCACCCAGAACAATGCATATCACCTCATGGTACTCACAGAGAAAATATTGGTTTGTGGCAGTTTTACAGAAGTACATATAATCAATAGAGGGTTAAACTATCAATTAGTTTGAGCTATGTTATAGGCTTTCTTCAGTGCTGTTACAGATGTGTGCAATGGACAGGTCATTAAGATGATTCGATTAAAAAATAAAAAGATTGCAGAGAGAGAGTAAACCACATTATCCATGTTAAATGCAGAAAATATACTAAAGCCATTGCGCAAGAAACCACCCTGCCAGTGTTGAAACTGCCATGTCCCCCAGCACCTCAAACGTTGTAAATTAATTATACTTCCATAAAAGAGGAAAAAACAAAGAAGCCAAACTATGGCTATTTAGTAATAATAATAATAATAATAATACACTTCACTTTCCAAGAGAGAAACAGAATTCTAACATTTGATTGTTTCAAAAATAAGGCAGCACTGCCTCCATGAAATACCATCTTGGCCAAGCGTGTGGAGAAACCAAAAGAGGCCAAGTACAATACTACCATCACAAGAAAAATCAAGAACATATATTCTCATTTCCATTCCAAAGATGGATTCCTGTAAAGCCCTCCCATGGGAAAGCTATCTCAAACACTCATGAAAATCTGGTTCCAAAGTGATCCTCAAAGCCTAAATTAATCATTTTGAAGTCTCCTTTCAGGTTCAAGTATGTACAAACAAAATGGCAGGGTTTGGGTATAAGACCTATTTCTGTCCCAGAGCTCTAACCCTGGGAAGGTTCCAGTCTCTCCCAAACCCTGAGATGTTCAAAAGAGAGTTGGTTAGTGCCTTAATTCAACTGTTCTGAATAAACCACCCCAAAGCAATGAGTTGTACTAGCTTTTTCTTCCTTAAAATATCACCAGTATCTAACAGTGAGATAAGGAACTTCTCCTGATACACCTACTATTTTCTTAGGATTCTGTATACAAAAATTCATCTTGAGGACTTCCCTGGTGGAGCAGTGGTTAAGAATCTGCCTGCCAGGACTTCCTAGGTGGCACAGTGGTTAAGAATCTGCCTGCCAATGCAGGGCACATGGGTTTGAGCCCTGCTCTGGGAAGATTCCACATGCCATGGAGCAACTAAGCCCGTGCGCCACAACTATTGAGCCTGTGCTCTAGAGCCCATGGGCCACAACTATTGAGCCTGTGTGCTGCAACCTTTGAATCCCACGCGCCTAGAGCCCGTGCTCCACAACAAGAGAAGCCACTACAATGAGGAGCCCGCACACCACAATGAAGAGGAGCCCCCGCTCGCAGCAACCAGAGAAAGCCCGTGTGCAGCAACGAAGACCCAACACAGCCAATAAATAAATAAAATAAATAAATTTATTGGAAAAAAAAAAAAAAAAGAATCTGCCTGCCAATGCAGGGAACACGGGTTCAATCTCTGGTCTGGGAAGATCCCACATATCGCAGAGCAACTAAGCCCATGTGCCACAACTACTGAAGCCTGCACACCTAGAGCCTGTGCTCTGCAACAAGAGAAGCCACCGCAATGAGAAGCCCGCACACTGCAACGAAGAGGAGCCCCTGCTCGCCACAACTAGAGAAAGCCCACACGCACAGAAACCAAGACGCAATACAGCCAAAAATAAAATACATTCATAAAAAATAAAAAATTCATCTTGAGATTTTACCCAAGAGGGTCCACTTTTACCCAAGTACCAAAGGACTTTTATGAGCTGGTCAGCCTCGTAGCTTGGTTCCCAAAGAGCACTCTAGTGAGACCCCAGCTAACCAGAAAGCTCACGTCCCCGCAAAACTTCAACTATCTCGAACTTCAACTTTTTCTTGAACTAACACATAACATCGACTGTAAAAATTAACATCAGGAAATCAGAAATAACCTCTTCTCTTACCTCCACCACTGTGGTTTCTGCAGCTTTGCACATCGGCAAGTTGAAATTCCTTGCACTTTTCCTACATTAGGGGCGAGGGAATAAGAAAGTGGAGAAAGAAGGCCAAAAATAAGAAGCGTCTTCTCAGCTTTAATTAGAGATTAAAAGAATTTCTGTAAACTAAGACTTTGTGAATATTTTTATTTTGTGTTCAATTAATGTATTGAATTCTTCCAGAAAAGACGTAAAGGACGTCTTGGGAATTCATACCACAACACGTTATACACCATTTTCACAACTAGCCTTGCATTGAATTTTTTTTTAAAGAACACAGTAATCTTAAAAAATCTAAATATTTACCTATTAATAAAACATACATACAGAAGATTGAGACATTATCCATAGATATGGGATAATTTTTTTTTTTTGCTAAGAAAGCCTACAAAAAGGATTTCTGAATAAAGTCTCAACAGTAGTCACAGTTAACACGCAGCTTTAATTTACAAAATGTGATTTTACTGTTGCAGTTTTATGACATGTATTTCCAATTTGTGAATCCACTGCACATACTTGTGAGCTGAACAATCCCCACCCACCCCTCAAGTAGTGAAAAATTCAAGCTCTTGTCCAGTCTTGGCAGGAAGTGCTTTGAAGGTTCATGGTGCATGTTTAACAGATTCCACAGCTGTAAGGTAAATGTTTCTACCTTTACTCACAAGGTATTCATCTTACTGTAACAGAGTTGAAAGGTCACTAATTAATCTTTTCAATTCCCTCGAGAAAGACTTCCTTCTGAGAGGCAGAAGACACATTTTAAAACAGACCTTGTAGAAAAACAAAAGCCTGGGTTCACAGTACTTCATGAGACACAGTACTTGATTGATAACAGAAAGGCTGGTCTCAGGGAAGGGGTTACTAACTAGCCTGAAATCGAAAAGGCTAGTAACTAAACCTGTGATGGAAACCACAGATCTGAACTTTGCTTGAGACTCCGAAAAGAAGACAAATAAAAGACACACGTGTATGTGATGTAGCTGTCTAGCAGGTGGACTGATTCCACAAGCCACACCTGGGCCAGCTTTGTCACATTACAGGGATGCCTCCTATGGTCTTGGGTTGATTAGCTGACCTTGAGCGGATACGGATTCATCCCAGAGCTCCCCTCCTAGCTCAGGGTTAGCTGTCCCTAGTGACATGTATGGCACATGTACCTTGGACAGGGTAGTAAGGAATTGAGTTTCTGGCTTGGAAGAGTGTATCATATTGTCCATAAGTTTTACAGCTATTTTATAAATAAAAACAATGCAATGGTCACTTCATTCAATTATATAGTTTTTTACGGGGTTAAGAGAAAGAGGGACTATTTTTCATATTCAACATAGTTATGCACAGAAAAATAAAATGGATATTAATAAATCTACTCTAAAACTAATTTCTCTAAAGCTTTTACCTGAGATGCCACTTTGTTTCTATAGTTAAATATTTCACTAAACTTGCTCTTGTTAAAATAATGAGAAAAGTAGCAAGTGCCTTATATGAGAAGGTATAGTAATTATACTCTCTACTAAAGAGAAAACTATTGCTGAAATTAACTGAAACATTCATAGGTAATTTATGAGTCACTTATAAAGATCATTGTGGAGAACCAACTTCCAATGAAATTTTTTAAACTATAATCCCCACATCAGACCCTGAGGTGTAAAAATTTTAAGAAGGGGCCAACTTTGCTGATGGTTTTGCATTCCCAAGTTTCTAAATTAATGCACTTCCCCTGATTATAAAAATTTTAATATATATTTGTTTCTGAGAGTGTAAATTGATAGGGAAAATTCTTTGGTAAAGAGAAATAATTCACAGCTATGTCTTACCAGCTCTTTGTGCCACCAATGCTTCTTTTTACTTGGATTCAAAGATAAGTGTGTCCCTGAGAGAGGAATCCTTGTGTACTTTCACAAGTTACCATGTTGGATTCCATCAGACATCCAGCATCAAAAGCTCCAAGGGCAGAGTGGCCTGAAGTGCAGGCAAGCAGGCCCTGCCCACTCTAGCAATGGCCTACAACAGACCTCTGTACCAGCTGTCCCATCAAACATGAAGGTCAGCCTAGAAGTCAGTATCTTAAGAATCTAGGCCACCTGACCACTGGCGACAAGTGCTCTCATTTCACATCAAAGCTCAATGGCTACTGAGCAGAAACCACAGGCATAAAGTCTGTGCTGTGCTCAGAATAGCCCTTGTGCTGTCCTTAGATAACAGGCAATAAAGCACAGGATAAACTCACGGGAATATTTTAAATAATTCATATCCATTTGCAACTATACAATTTCATTAATCTTAAAAAAAAAAATTAAGCTTCACAAGCATTACATCAAAATGTCAAATAAGGCAGATGTCATACAAAGTGTACTCTGTAATTGTCGAAATTTAGTTATAATATCAAAAATTGGCTAAATTCGGGGACTTCCCTGGCAGTCTAGTGGTTAAGACTCCGTGCTTCCACTGCAGGAGGCTCGGGTTCGATTTCTGGTGGGGGAACTAAGATCCCACGTGCTGTGGCCCGACCATAAAAAACAAAAACAAAGACAAAAAATTAAAAAATTGGCTAAATTCAAGAAATCAAATGTAGTATTAGTGTCACATAAGGTCTTCAGAAATGAACAAAACCTGAGCGTGATCAAGGATAATTTAACTGTGATTGTACCAAAGCTGCAGTTGGTAAAGATAAAAAAAAATCACTAACTAAAAGCAGGAAAAGGACAATATTATGAGACAGAAAATTATTTCTGTGACCTAACAGGTGAAGTCTCCAAGACCAAACATTTTAAAAAACTTTCATGAGTATATTCAAAGGTGGCACAATTTTCAAAAAACAACTACATAATCCCTAAATTCAAGATACAAAACTTGGTATTCAGTATGCTTAGGGTAATCAACAGATACTGAAATCTGTTAAGTGGCTTAATATCTGTGGCTCTCCAGACAATGAGAATGAAAGTTAAGCATTATTAAACCAACTTTCCAGACATAAGCATTTCCTAGTAGACACCAAAAGGCCTGGAAAAGAACTGACTTAAGTGATTATTAGCAATATTTTTCTAGAATATCAAAGTAACAGGCATTTTAAGATAATGCATATAAATAACAATGTCAAAATTAAACATAATTGTGTGCTTTTGTCACATCTTCTAAGCATGTCATAACACTGTAACTAGTCTTAACAATTAAAGTACACAGGGGCACAAATAATTCACATGTGACTATATACAAGGTATATAGATTCAAATAGTTAACAAACAGGGCACCGTGGGCACCAACCAAACGGAGCAGATGCCCTCAAGTACACCAAACCAGCAAGACTGCACAGCCAGGGCTCTGCACACACCTATACAGACACACACACAGGTGTGTGTGATTTTAAGCCATCTTTAAAATAAATTTTTAAATCCCAAACACATCAAGATATCCATCGTGTAATCATAATTTCAGAAATAAAAAGTTGCTGAAACACATTTAACATTTTTTAAAACCATTATACTACCTGAAAATCACGTTTCCTGCTCGGTCTGCCTTCCAGGCTTTCACCAAAGCAAAATCCCCTGTGATTGCTTCCTCCAAAATAAAGTGCTGACCATTAAACTCCCTCACCTGCAGGAGACAAAGACGGCACTGTCAGGAGCTGCACAGGTCTCGTGTGGCTGTGATGCCTGCTCTGATAGGCAGAGAATACGGACACAAGCCTACTCAGCAACGGAGGAAGACGATCTGCACTCAGACTTCAAGGATGAGTAGTGTGGACAGCCGGGGCTTAGTCAAAGTGGTGAAGCGGACGCTGAGGGAGAAGTATGTGCAAAGGCTTGGCAGCAAGAGGGAGCTTGGTAAATGTGAGGAACTGAACGTTCTATATGCTTACGGCACAGACGGTGTGTGTTAGCACTTACTTTATTATTCCTGTGAAGCAGTGATATACTGAACATGAAAAATAGCCCCTATTTACCTCCACCCCATAAGTTGCATGAAATGGGCAATGCGTTGGTTTTTTTTATTTTTTAAATTAATTAATTTTATTTAATTATTGGCTACGTTGGGTCTTCGTTGCTGCACGCAGGCTTTCTCTAGTTGCAGAGAGCAGGGCCTACTCTTTGTTGGGGTGTGCGGTTTTCTCACTGCAGTGGCTTCTCTTGTTGCAGAGCACGGGCTTTTAGGCGTGCAGGCTTCAGCAGTTGCGGCACGTGGGCTCAATAGTTGTGGCTCATGGCCTCTAGAGCGCAGGCTCAGTGGTTGTGGCACAAGGGCTTAGTTGCTCCACAGCATTTGGGATCTTCCCAGACCAGGGCTTGAACCCATGTCCCCTGCATTGGCAGGTGGGTTCTTAACCACTGCACCACCAGGGAAGTCCCAATGCATTGTTTTTCTACCTTATAGTTATAAAACTCCATTCATCTCTCCTAATGAATCCGTAATCACCTGTTGAGATTCTAATTGGGATTCCTAAAATTTGTAGACTAATTTGGAGGATATGCCATATCCTCCCACCAGTGAGCATAATACAGACCTACATTTTGTAAAGTCCTCTTTTACCTCCTTCAGTAGTTTTATAGGGACTGCCTAGGTGGCTCAGTGGTTGAGAACCCGCCTGCCAATGCAGGGGACACAGGTTCAATCCCTGCTCCAGGAAGATCCCACATGCCATGGAGCAACTAAGCCTGTACGCCACAACTATTGAGCCTGCACTCTAGAGCCCGTAAGCCACAACTATTGAGCCCATATGCCACAACTACTGAAGCCGCGCCTAAAGCCCGTGCTCCGCAACAAGAGAAGCCAAGGCAATGAGGAGTCCGCGCACCACAATGAAGAGTAGCCCCTGCTCGCTGCAACTAGAGAAAGCCCAAGTGCAGCAACAAAGACGCAATGCAGCCAATAAATAAATAAATAAATTTATTTTTAAAAAATAGTTTTATAATTTTTCCCCCGAAAAAGCTTTGTATATTGTTTCTAGGCTTATTCATAGGTGCTTTATGGTTCTTAATGTCACTGTGACTGTTATATTTTATTCTACTACACCTTCTCTTCTGTCATTACTGGTCTAATGGAAGGCTATTGATTTCTGTATGTTTACTGATTTTAATTCTACTCCACATGGGAGGGGAGGGGAGAAGACATATAAAGCAAACCTATGCCATGGCATTTTGTTCCTGTTTTCTTCATGGGGACTTAGCTCTGCGAACTGAAAGGAAGAGAGGAAACGATGTCAACACCGCTCTCCATCACCACACAGGATGGGAGCCATTTGAAGGCCCAACTCCATTCTCATTCCTCCTGCGCCCCCTAGTGGACACACTGCATTCATTTTGTAGAAAGCTTTGGGAGAACGTTCAGGTACGTTTCTTTAACTGTGGTTTAAAAAAAGATATTTTTTCTTTTTTTAATTAAAGTATACTTAATTTACAATAGTGTTAGTTTCAGGTGTACATAAAAGTGATTCAGATATATATATGTACATATATACATGTATAGTCTTTTTCAGATTCTTTTCCATTATAGGTTATTACAAGACATTAAATATAGTTCCCTGTGCTAGACAGTAAGTTCTTGTTGTTTATCTATTTTATATATAGTAGTGTGTATATGTTAATCCCAACCTCCTAATTTACCCCTCTCCCCAGCTGTCCCCTTTGGTAACCACAAGATTGTTCTCTATGTCTGTGAGTCTATTTGTTTTGTAAATAAGCTCATTTGTATCATTTTTTTAGATTCCACATATAAGTGATATCATATGATATTTGTCTTTCTCTGTTTGACTTACTTTCTTTAGTATGATAATCTCTAGGTCCATCCGTATTGCTGCAAATGTAATTAATTCACTACTTTTTATGCCTGAGTAATATTCCATTGTATATATATGCACCACATCTTCTTTACCCATTCATCTGTTGATGGACACTTAGGTTGCTTCCGTGTCTTGGCTACTGTAAATAGTGCTGCTATGAACACTGGGGTACATGTATCTTTTCAAACTAGAGTTTTCGTCTTTTCCAAATATATGCCCAGGAACAAGACTGTTGGATCATATGGTGACTATTTTTAGTTTTTTAAGGAACTTCCATACTGTTCATTGTGGCTGCACAAACAGTGTAGGAGGGTCCCTTTTCACCACACCCTCTCCAGCATTCATTATTTGCATACTTCTTGATGATGGCCATTCTGACCAGTGTGAGGTGATATTTAATTGTAGTTTTGATGTGTATTAAAATAGAAATCATTTCTTAAAGACCAGTTTCCTTAAAGACATTATCCCACTTTCCTGTTAGAAAAGATAAATGAATCTAGGGAATCACTGATGAATGAGGATCATATTAATATGAACTTAGACAAATTATACAAAAGATATTTGTAACCTACACATCAATATAGGTTTTTAAGTCTTATCTATTTCAGTCATCACCAGTGATGATAGTTGAGTCTTTTACATACAGATCTGGAAAACTACATACACATCTAAATATATGCTAACTCGGGGCAAAGTAAAAACACTGGCCTTTTTTCTATTCCAACTATATTCTCCTGAAGGGTCTACAGATCAGCAGTGGCTAAGTGTTAGCTATTCTAGACTTTAAAGACAGGGGAGGAATTGGTTTTGTCAAACTAGCCATTATGCTCACTTGGAAAAGTTACACATTTCAGTTTCCACTTCCTCATCTTTCAGTCCTTTCATGAATCCACCCCAGTCAAATTTTCACTATTCCACAAAAATCCTCTAGTCCAGAAAAATCACTCTTTAAGGTCACCAGTGACCTCCACGTTTCCAACTCCAATGGTCAATTTCCAGTCCTCGTACCCAACCTCTTCACACTCTGACACGGCTGATCACTCCCTCCTTTGTAAAAGTTCCCCTCTTCCAAGCCACCAGACTCCCCTGGGTTCCCTCTCCACTCACCGGACACTCTTTCCCATCTTATTTGCTGCTCCTTTCCCTCGTCTCAGCCCTCAAACGTCAGGCCTCTTCTAAACCCTTACATGCGTACAAGGTGTTCTCTGTCTACACTCTAGCCCTAGACACTAATCGAGTCCCATGGACTTCAACACCGCATCCTGATGCCTCCGAAGTTCCTACCCCAGCTCTCAACCCTCCCCAAGCTTGAGCATACAGAACACCTCCTCTTGGAGGCTAATGATCATGTCAAACGCATCACGTCCAGACAGAGCTCTTCCATTACCTCCACGCTCAGCCCACTTCAACAAGCAGCATGCTTGATTCAGGTCTTCTCTTACTCAGTAAATCCTGCTGGCTCCACTATCAACACATTTCCCAATTCCAGCCACTTCCCACAAATTCCACTGTTAACCAGCTTCATCTAAACCACCTTCCAGGGGCTTCCCTGGTGGTGCAGTGGTTAAGAATCCGCCTGCCAATGCAGGGGACACGGGTTCGATCCCTGCTCTGGGAAGATCCCACATGCTGCAGAGCATCTAAGCCCGCGCGCCACAACCACTGAAGCCCACACGCCTGGAGCCTGTGCTCCGCAACAAGAGAAGACACCGCAATGAGAAGTCCGAACACCACAACGAAGAGTAGCCCCTGCTCACCCACAACTAGAGAAAGTCCGTGTGCAGCAACAAAGACCCAATGCAGCCAAAAAATAAAAATTTAATAAAACTTTAAAAATAAACAAATATAAATTAATAAACACCTTCCACTCCCCCCTGGATTAACACACAGCCTCTTCCTCTCTCTCGCTGCTTCTGTTCTTGGGTCTCCAGCAAAAAACTCACTACCCAACAGTCACAGGGCTCTTTCCAACATGTAACTCAGATCCATCACTGTCCCACCATATTCAAGACTCTCTGTTGTCCTCTCACCACACTCAGTAAAGTACAAACTCACGTGGTCTGGCCCTGCCTCTCTTCCAGCTCCAACCCTACCACGCTCTCCTCATTCCCTCTGCTCCAGTCTCAGTGCCCTGCTGTCCCACACACGAGGCAAGCCAGCCCCGCGACCCTGTCCTTCCTCTTCCTTCTGATCATGTTCACCAGGCTCATTCTCCTCTCTTATTCGGTCCTCTACCAAATGTCACCTCCTCAGAGAGGTTTTCCCTGACACAGCCTGGAACCCACCTTCCTGGCCACTCGTCGTCCTCTCTGCCTTTGCCCTACTTGACCTGTGTTCACAGCACTTCCAGTATTGGCATTGTGTGTTTGTCTATTCGTTCCCTGTCAGCTTCCCCAACACAGGGGGACTTGGTCGAGAAGACCCCTTCTTCCACCGCACTCAGACCAGTGCTTGGCAAATAGAAAGTCCTCAGTAATTACCACTGATCTAAGGAATTCACTCATTTCCTCTTCCCATCGTAATCAAGGAAAACAAAGAGCTAATGAGAACTATTTCAAGAAATTATTTGTTGTATTCCTAAGGGATTCAGACAATATTAAAACGGCCAGATTCCTACACCTGACTCCAGGCTGCAATGAACCCCCAGCATTCAGAACAGATTCTAGTCTATCCTATGTTTTCCCAGGGAGAGTTAATGCTGTAACTTCTAGCGAGCTCTCAAAGCATTCACCCAATTTCGCCAGGCATCTTCATCTATATTAACTAAGATCCATCTTAATAATTAGATTCCTGTCTTTTACTTTGTCAAAAACTCTTTAAACCTAATTAGGCAGTAAAGAAAGAAGCAAGATAGAATATGAAAAATGTTAAGAGAAGCTTTGAGTCAATACAGGTCACTCTAAGCAGAAAGGCAAAGCCCCAGATGGAGGATGCTGCTGGAGACAAACACTGGACAGCAGGGGACAAGGGCAATGACCTTTATCTTCCCTCAAAACACGGACGTGCAGAGCTAACATCCCTATACGGGGAAAGGTGATAAGAGCCCTTGATTTACTAAGTTTTCGCTTCCCTAGAGATAAGCTCAGCATTTCTGCGACCTTTGTTAACTCTCTAGAGCCATGCAGGCAGGGAGAAGGGAAAAATACTAGAAATATAGCAATGAAATACTGGCTCAAACCTGAGTATCTCAAATACCTAGGTCTAGAGTTCTATTCTTTTTTTTTTAAGAATTTTTTGATGTGGACCATTTTTAAAGTCTTTATTGAATTTGTTACAGTATTGCTTCTGTTCTGTGTTTTGGTTTTTTGGCCCCAAGGCACGTGGGATCTTAGCTCCCTGACCAGGGATCGAACCCGCACCCCCTGCATTGGAAGGCGAAGTCCTAACCACGGGACCACCAGGGAAGTCCCTATTCTTTTCTAATATGTGAGTGAAGTTACCCAGTATAAAGATACCCCAGCTTATCTAGCGCTTTAAATAAAACCAAGTTATTCAGTCTAAAGCTCAAATATGTCCAGTATACAAAATGAAGGACAAAGGAGATAATATGAACCCTCTGTTCCACTGTATAACTCTAACTGCCCCCCCCCCCCCTTAAGACTGCAGACAAACTTGTGATTTGGCTTTTTTCCCCTCCTTCAGTCACATCCAGAAGGGGCCTGAGCATGAAGTTTAATACCATATATAGCATACATCTACTCTCTTTTCCACAGAAACATCATCAGCAAATATAAACGCTCCTAAATTTCTTAAAAATTACCATGAAACTAATCTTGACTCACACCTCTTCTACGGATTAGATTCTTTTCTTCTCATTTATTTATTCTGGTTTCTTTATGTGATTTTAATTACTAGCAGATGCTCCATTTTAGCGAGAAATTTTACCTAACGTGTTTACATTACTGAATGAATGACAGCGTTTGTTCTCACACAGGTGTGGTTTTATACTTATTCGCCCAACGAGTCCACCTGGAGTCCTGTGCTGATGGAGGTATCCAGGCTTCTTACCTCTCTCGGCTTACTGGCAATGGCAATGCTGCCATCTTTGTTGTATTTGATCGGTGACCCTCCTTCTTGCACCAGGGTCCCATACCCTGTGCTGGTGTAAAATGCAGGAACTCCAGCCCCACCTGCACGAATCCTCTCTGCAAGCGTACCCTACAAGTGAGAAAACAACACTGCATCAAAAAAGTCCAGTAAGCACACTTCTGTCTGCAGACACAGAAACACATACAGGCACAGTCCTGCTCTACAGGTGTTCATCAATCTAAACCATACCTAAGAGTGCACATTGGTATATCTCACGGACACTGCTGGCTAGAAGGTCAACGTAAAACAATTACTGTCTCTCTAAACAACCTCTATATCCTTAATCCTAGTTCTTAATGGAACCGCTTATTTGTATACTAATGCTTTCAGCTTCCATGTCTCCACTGGTTTCTTGATATCACATTCTACATCAGTCTGTTTGTAATATTCTAAAATCAACTTCCAGATCTGAAGTAACTTTAACTGTATACATTAGAAAACATACAGTTTAATGTTTCACTGTGTGCTGTATGTAGGTATGGCCTGAATCTTGTCACTAATAACAATGTCATGATTATATAATAATAATGTAAAATGTTCAAACCTATTTAGAATTTATTCTAAACCATTCTCATAAGTATTTTATCTACTACATATCTAACTAAGGAAAAATCCAAGCTAGACAAAGAGTACAACATACAGGTAAACTGGTTTTTAAAAAGCCAAGAGAAATTCAAATTTGTTTCAGAATAGAAACAGCTATATGCAAAGTTTCTTTGCATCTTCATCTGATCATCTCTGTCACCCTTCTAGGGTCCAGTGATTTCAACACTAATTTCCCCAGCTCTCCCACCACCAGCTGCCTTTCTACCCGGTTTTCCCACAAGGGAATAACTCTGGACCTGAACATTTCCCGACACGCTCCCTACCATGAGCTCTTATTACGGTCTAGCTACCTCATATTCAGACTAGATAACTGACTGGTTAACCAGTAGTGAGAATAGGTTTAGATGTTAATGACAGTGTGTTAATACTGACCCAGCCTGAAAGTGATCATCTACTTGAATTGGGGCCTTTAAATACTAAACTCAAAGAAGGGACTAACGGCTGGGATTTCAGACATTAAGTCTTTTGGAGCAGGCAGGATATTCTGGGGGAAGGACGAACCTGTGATGTAACTGAAAACCTAGATACCTGGTTCTCCGTTCTATCTGATGGACAGAGGTGACTCTTCAATGCATTGTAGATATTTTAGGTTAATAACATTCACAAAAATTAAGTTATCAAAACAACCATAATAACATCCCCTACTTTAAAATATTTTTTATGTGCACCCTCCCTGAATACTTTACTTCTTCTCTCTGTCCAACTGGGCAAAGGCCTGAAAGTAGACTATATCTACATGTAGGCCCCCTGCAGGTACCACCAACCCCTCCTCCTACACATCCAACCCCTCCTCCTGCACATCCAACCCCCAAGGGACTCCTAATCCCTGCACTTCATCAGCACTTCCTCCCTGGCTCTCAGGTTGCAAAAAAGTTCCCAGAGTCAATGGTGACTCGTGTACCAGTAGGGGAAGGAGATACTGACTTTTTTAAGCTAAAAGAAAGAAAGTGAAAGAAATATTAAGAAAGTTCCTCTCCCATATATATACTTTCTGACAAAATGAGGGATAATGCAAAAGATTAAAAAGGTAATTGAAAAGCTAATTTTCAACAGCTCCACAACTCCAAGGATATGTTACCTCAACCTATAATGTGAAGACGAAAAGTATATGCTATGGCCGGATTTGTGTCCCCCACTCCCAAAATTCACATGTTGAAGCCCGTTCCCTCAACGTGATTGTATTTGGAGGTGGGCCTTTATGGAAGTCGGTAAGGTTAAATGAGGTCATATGGGTAGGGCCCTGATCAAAGAGGGTTAGTGTCCTTACAACAAGAGACCCCAGAGCACTCACCTGCATATGTGCCTGAGCGCACTCTCTCTCTCTCTCTCCCTCCTCCCCTCATCCTCCCCTCTACCAAGAACCAAATCACCCTGTGTCTTGATCTTGTACTTCTCAGCTACCATAACAGTAAGAAATAAATTTCTCTTCTCTAAGCCACCCAGTCTGTGGTATTTTGTAATAGCAGCACAAGCAACAAAGATAGTACATCTTTTGTTATTTTCAAAAAACTGTCAATCAAAATTGCATAAATATCAAGCATAGTGCAATGCTATAATAGGCACAGGTGCCAACACTGTAGGGTGATCACATGTGACTTGGAAAATACTGTGAAGCTTCAGGTAGAAAGAACAGTTCTCCCATGCCTACTCTCTCCAGATAAGAACATACAGCGATTTAATTATTGAAATTTTTAAAATTCTGCTATATTACATTATTACCAATTTGCTGAAGTCAGTAGTAATAATATATTCTATTGGCACAAATAAAGCAGAGCGGTGGGCTCAGTTTCAGAGATGAAGGCAGACCACGTCAAAATGGAAGAGCAGTGCATACCACCTGTAGATCTTTGCTTTACACATATGCTTTCAAAAAGTATCCTCAATGACCAACGCTTCAATCAGTTAGGATAGGAAGTGGTGTATAAAATGCGTGGAAATTTGCTTGGTTAGTTTCAGTCATTGCTTCCTTTGTAATGCTTCAGCTCCCTGGACACCTGGGCTCTGATCGCAGCACTTACTCTGTGATGTAGTCCCTCCATGGGACTCACTTTCCTATGTCTCAGCAAGACCAGATTCCCCACAAACTTCTAATTGTGTGATTTGTAGGAAATAACTTTTAGGACCATCCTCAAACATTCCAGCAAGTTCTTTTGCACGCTCCAGTGAAATAATACACTATAGTGCCAAACTTAAAATTTTATCCTGAAGCCTAGATATTTTCACCTCCTTTTTCAGTACACAGTGACAAAATATTAGTCCTCTAGCAATCAAGAGGGGTGACCTATAAACAAATTTCCTTGGTTTGACAAAAGAGCATTCTACCTTACCTCTCTTACACAGTGACATGTCTAGGAGGAAAAAAGGTAAATTTTAAAATAAGTTAGCATTGTTAAAAAAAAAAAAGCAGAGAGTTTTTTTACCTGAGGTGTCAGCTCTACTTCTAATTCACCAGCTAAATACTGTCGTTCGAATTCTGCATTTTCACCCACATACGAAGAGACCATGCGTTTTATCTGCTTGGATCGAAGTAAAAGGCCCAAACCAAAGTTGTCAACCCTAGAAGGAAAATGCAGCAGCTCACAATCAAAGGGACACCTGACAGAACATTAATATCACTTGCATTCAAAAACTTGAAATTAAAAAAAAAAAAAACTTGAAATTTTACATGACAAACAACTGGCATTTCTCCTAACAACCTAATTTTCTCCCACCTTCAACTTCACTCTCCTCCATCCTCATCCTTCTCACGCCCACAAGTGGCCATTCCCACTCAACTAACTCTTTCCTCATTCTCAGAATGTATCATTTCCAAACCTCTAACCTCCCCCAGACTATCCTGACACACAATACCTTAAAGCAGTCCAGGTAACAGGTAGCTGTCAACCTCCTGATAGACTTGTTTTATAGTCAGTCATAGCCTTCCAAGATTAAACCTAATAACATTTACCAGCCACCATGGGTGTAAAAGAAACAGGTGCATGATTTATTCTTAGTTGGTTCAAATGAAAACTAAAGCCTAAATAACAAGTATTTTCAAGAGTGCACTTTTGAGATGTGGAGAGAATTCCCTGAAGATTAATAATACACTTTTCCACCAGAGGGCTCCAAATCACCAAAAAGTCTCTCTCGGAAAACAGTACACGCAATATTTTATTTTTTGTTTGGTTTTTTTACCTGCTCCTAATTAATATCTAGCTAGGCCCTCAGTTCTTCAGGTTAACAATTCTATTCCCCTCAATTCAGCTCTACCTGCAGCCTTCCTCATCTCACCTGATGGCAGCCCTATCCTTACAGATTTTCAGAACAAAACTCATGGTGTGGTCTCTGACACACATTCTAAGTCAACTTTGTTGGAAAATCCTGACCCTGCTTTCAGAACCTATCCAGAATCTGAGCATTTCTCAGTCCCTCTCTGTGCCCGGAACCATCTCTCTCCCAGATACCCCAGTAACCTTTCCTGCTTCTACTCCTGCCCACTACCATCTACTCACAAAATGACAGCCAAAAATACAAGTATAAAATAAAATGTCGGATTATGTCACTGCTCTGCTCAAAACCCTGCAATGGTACCCACTTATTTAGAGTAGAAGCAAAGGTCTCTAGAGCAGCCTGCAAGGCCCCCTGGGATGGGATGGGATGCCCTTTTACACCTCTGACCTCAGGCCTCCTATTTTCCTGTTTGCTCACTTCTCTACCTCTACTGGTCTCCTTACAGTCCCTCAAACACACCAGGCGTCCTGCATGGGGAGCTCTGCACTGGCCTTTCCATCTCTCTCGGAAACTCTTCCTCCAGATATGCTTCTACATAAACATTTGTTGACCATTTGTCAAGTGAATTTATTGCTTGATTTCACTTTCCCCCTCCTCACTGGCTCCCTTGTAATAAAAATGAAAATCATCAAGTCTTCATGCTGGATAATTGCTATTTGTCCCTCCGGATCTATTCTCCAACCTGTAGCCTGGGGTGGCTGCCCTGTGTAGACAGCATCATGGGGCCCCCTGCCCTGTGGCTTCTGACTGGGTCCATCCACTTCTGATTGGGTTCATTCAGCCAGTGGAAGGCACCACCAAGAGGATGCGGGGGTGAGTTTGAGGGGAGAATGGTGTCAGGATGTCTATTTCCTGGGCTCTCTCTCTGGCAGGTTGCAGCACATTGCATAGCCCTCTCCATGAGGCTTTCTTCTGGGTCAGAACAGCCCCTCGTCCCTCATCCCATCAGGCCCAGGGCTGATGGTAACAGCTCTCCACTGTTACTAACTCCGGGATTCTTCAATACGCATGTTGCCTTCCCTCAGCCCTGACCATTGCTTTAAAAATAGTATCTTTGGTAAACTTTCTCAATTATCCAATATGAAAATACCATTGATATCCTCTGGAACCCTGTCTAAATAAAGTCATAATAGTAAAACAATCCATGAAGGTGGATATAGTCCGTTTCCTTTCTGTAGTTTTAAAAATCTGAAACTCCTTCTAAGCACAGAGGTCCATACCATAAAGCAGACTACGTTTGGTCATTCACTGACTTGGGAATTTTTCTAACCACACTTTCAAGGATCTCTGTTTGGCTTTTCAATCCATTACACATTTGAACTTGGCTGTTTGGAGATGAACCCTCTGTATTTGTTGATCTTGGCTCTGGACACCATGTGTATTTAGCCTTTGCTTTATTTCTGGACTAGCAACCTGGCATGGCAACCAAGAAGTACATAAGATGCTCAGCCCAGGTTACCCCCGACAGGGTACAAAGTTAGTGTTTATTTCCCCATAAAACACTGTTAGATAGCTTATAATAAGAGTGTCTTTCTTGCCACATACTTTCCAACTCACGAATTCAGTAAATGTTTCCTTTATCTACTGTATACCAGATACTAATGATACAAAAATGAAAAAGGCAAGGTCCTCGCACACAACATAAAGAGAGAAGAAAGGCATATGTGATCTTTTGCAAATGAGGAATATACCATATTTCTAACAGACAAAAATGTATATTAAAGCATCTTGCAGCTCTTGGAAATTAAAGGTAACCCCAGTGAACTTTCAAAGAGATTATCTTGTTTGCCTTTAGTAGCCAATATTTTCTAGCATGCCTAAGGAGAGAGATTTGACCTTTTTCCTACAGCACCACAAGCTCAGGTTTCAAACATTTTAGTGGTTGAAAGAAATCTAAAACCAAGAATCATTAAAGAGGTACATTCATGTAAAACAAAAATATAGTTCATGGAAGACATCAATGTTCTGCAAATATTTTTCATTTTCGGAATCTGAAATTTCATTTTCTGAAATATCATTAATTGACAATTCTAAAATAGTCAAAATAAAACTCTAATAACGAAGTTGCAACCAATGATGTGACCAACAAGGGGTTAATTTCCAAAATAGACAAACAACTCATGCAGCTCAATATCCAAAAAACAAACAACCCAATCAAAGAATGGGCAGAAAACCTAAACAGACACTTCTCCAAAAAAGACATACAGACGGCCAATGGGTACATGAAAAGATGCCCAATACTGCTGTATTAGAGAAATGCAAATCAAAATTACAATGAGGTTATCACCTCACACTGGTCAAAATGGCCATCATCAAAAGGTCTACAAACAATAAATGCTGGAGAGGGTGTGGAGAAAAGGGAACCCTCCTATACTGTTGGTGGGAATGTAAACTGGTGCAGCCACAGTGGAAAACGGCATGGAGGTTGCTTATAAAATTAAAAATATAGTCACTGTATGATCCAGCAATTCTACTTCTGGGCATATGTCTGGAAAAGACAAAAACTTTAGTTTGAAAAGACACATGCATCCCAAAATTCACTGCAGCGCTATTTACAATAGCCAAGACATGGAAGCAACCTAAATGTCCAACAGAGAAGTGGATAAAGAAAATGTGGTACACATATACAATGGAATATTATTTAGCCATAAAAAAGAACAAAATAACTCCATTTGCAACAACATGGATGGACCTAGAGACTGGCATACAGAGTGAAGTAAGTCAGACAAGGACAAATACCACATGATATCACTTATATACGCAATCAAAAAAAAATGGTACAAATAAACTTATTTACAAGACAGAAATATAGTCACAAATGTAGAAAACAAACTTACAGTTACCAGGGGGGTGAGGATAAATTGGGACATTGAGATTGACATATACACAATATATAAAATAGATAACTAATAAGGACCTACTGTATAGCACAGGAAACTCTACTCAATACTCTGTAATGATCTATATCAGAAAAGATTCTAAAAAAGAGTGAATATATGTATATGCATAACTGATTCACTTTACTGTACGCCTGAAACTAACACAACATCATAAGCCAACTATACATCAATAAAAATTCAAAAAAAAAAAGATGATATTGTACATATATACAATGGAATATTACTCAGTCATAAATAAGAATGAAATAATGCCATTTGCAGCAACATGGCTGGACCCAGAGATTATCATACTAAATGATGTGAGACAGAGAAAGACAAATATTATATGATATCACTTACATGTGGGATCTAAAAAGTAAAAAAGTGAATATATTTACAAAACAGAAACAGACTCACAGACATAGATAACAAACCATGGTTACCAAAAGGGAAGGGGGGGGGATAAATTAGGAGTATGAGATTCATAGATACACACTACTATATATAAAATAAACAACAAGTATTTACTGTATGGCACAGAGAGCTATATTCAATATCTTGCAATAACCTATGATGGAAAAGAATATGAAAAAAGACATATATATATATATATATATATATATATATATATATATAAAACTGAATCACTTTACTGTACACCTGAAAGTAACATAATATTGTAAATCAACTATACTCCAATTAAAAAAAAAAAATGAAGCTGCAACCATTTACCAAACTGTATCTCTCTTGTTTACTCTTATTTTAAACATACTCAAATCTCAATTACACAATTTATATTTATTGTAATAATATCAAGGGTATCAAAAGAAAAGAAAATGCAACAGAGATGGTTCCCAGCTTAAGACAGTTTGACTTAACAATTTTTCAACTTTGTGTGAAAGTGATATGCATTCAGTAGAAACCAGACTTCAGATTCTGAATTTTGATTTTTCCCCAGGCTAGCGATATGCAGTAGGACACTCTCCTAATGCCCTGATGGTGGGCAGGGGCAGCCACAGGTCCCCGTCAGCCACACAGTCGTGAGGGTAAACAACCAACACACTGACTGCCTTCCTGTACCCATACAGCCGTTCTGTTTTTCACTCTCAGTACAGTATTCAGTACATTACATGAGATATTCAACACTTTATTATAAAATAGGTTTTGTGTTAGATGATTTTGCCCAGCTGTAGGCCAATGTAAACCTGAGCACACTGAAGATAGGTTGGGCTAAACGATGAAGTTCAGGAGGTTAGGTGTATTAAATGCACTTGTGACTTAGAAAATTATGATGGGTTTATTTGGGGGGGTGGTAACCCCATCATAAGTGGAGGATGAACTGTATTTGGATCTAAGGTTAACTTATGACACAGTTACATGAGACAAGTGAAATCTTGCGTGAGCTGAGCAGAACATCCAAGTACACAACCCAGAAAGTGGTTAGCCCTTCCCAGATCAAATAACCAAACCTTGAGGGAATACTTTTCATCAGCCAGAGGGGCCCGGATCTCCCCACTGAGCCCCTCAGAGCTGCAGTTATCTCGACAAAGAAGAGGGCACAGCAAAGGGGCCATCTGCTTTTATCTCCTGGTTCAGAATCGTTACTGCAGGACCAGAAATTTTATTTAGAGCCATAAACGGCTCATTGGGCCCCCAAAGAATACCTATACCTGAGTCATATAGTACTACAGGCATATCTTCCCTAGACCACCACAAAAAGCAAATATTTCAATAAAGCAAGACCCACAGTGCATATAAAACTTATATTTACACTATACTGTAGTCTGTTAACTGTGCAATAGTATTATGTCTAAAAAACAATGTACAGCACTTCCCTGGTGGCACAGTGGTTAAGAACCCGCCTGCCAATGCAGGGGACACAGGTTCGAGCACTGGTCCAGGAGGATCCCACATGCCACAGAGCAACTAAGCTTGTGTGCCACAACTACTGAGCCTGCACTCTAGAGCCCACGAACCACAACTACTGAGCCTGTGTGCCACAACTACTGAGCCTGCACTCTAGAGCCCACCAGCCACAACTTCCGAGCCTGTCTGCCACAACTGCTAAAGCAAGCCTAGACACCCGTGCTCCACAAGAGAAGCCACTGCTATAAGAAGCCTGTGCACCGCAATGAAGAGTAGCCCCCACTCACCACAACTAGAGAAAGACTTCAAGCAGCAATGAAGACCCAGCGCAGCCAATTAATTAATTTTTTTAAAGTATATATCATAATTAAAAAATACTTTATTACTAAAATATGCTAACCATCACCTGAACCTTCAACAAGTCATGATCCTTTTGCAATGGTAACATCAAAGATCACTGATCACAGATTACCATAACAAATACAATAATAATGAAAAAGTTTGAAATATTACAAAGATTACCAAATTGTGACACAGACATGAAGTGAGCAAATGCTGTTAGAAAAATGGCACCAACAGACTTGCTCAATGCAGTGTTGCCACAAACCTTCAATATGTAAAAAACACAGTATTTGTAAAATGCAATACAGCAAAGTGTAATAAAACAAGGTAGGTTCATCTATACAAGTAATAGTATTGTACTCACATGCACGGATACATAGAGTAATCCCCCCTTATCGGCGGATACAATTCCAAGACCCCCAGAGGATGCTTGAAACCCCAGGTAGTACCAAACCCTATATATGCTATGTTTTTTCCATACATACATGTCTACGATAAAGTTTAATTTATAAACTAGGCACAGTAAGATATTAACAACAATAATTATAAAATAGAACAATTATAATAATTACTGTAATAAAAGTTATGTGAATGTGGTCTGTCTCTCAAAATATGTTACTGTACAAGTTTAATGCCTTTTCCAGCTTAACAAGGCACTCATCATGCATTGTGGCCATAACTTTTGCAGTTTGAGGTGCAACAGGAAAACTAGCACAAACTTTTTCCCTTCTTCACAATTTCAGATAGAAGATTCATTCTCACCATAGATCTTAGCCACCTCGGCATACAATTTATTTTTTCTTTCCTTACTAGGCCAAGAACATACACCTTTCACGTAAAGGAAGCAGCTCATGGCTTCTCTTTGGCATGTCCTAATTGCCAACAACACTACTCTTGCACCCTGGGGCCATTATTAAATAAAATAAGGATTCCTTGAACACAAGCACTGTGATACAATAGTGGATCTGATGACCATGGATCTGAAAACTGAGGCGGCTACTAAGAGACTAACCAGAGGGATACACTGGACAAAGGGATGATTTATGTCCAGGCCAGGACAGAGCAGGAGGGCGTGAGATTTCAACACGCTACTCAGAATAGCCTGTAATTTAAAATTTATGAATTGTTTATTTGTGGAATTTTCCATTTAATATTTTCGGACCACAGTTGAAAGCGCATAACTGAAATCACATAAAGCAAAACCATGGACAAGGGAGAACTGCTATACATATTACCAGACAGTCTTTATTAGTCTTCTGTGTTGAAGTGGGGGCTGCTCTTGAGGTTGTCTAAATCTCTACCTTCAAAAACTGTAATCTAAAATAACCTTGTCATGAAAAAATGAAAATAACTAATATAGCACACCTATTCTTACCTTGGCTCTGTGATTTAATTGGTCAATATATAGCATATGGTGAAACTTTTGGTTTATACAGGCTTGTAATTCATATGTCAAAGTCTTTCAAAAATCAAAGGAACACCTGCAATTTTCCTGCCTTCCTAATCAATCCATTTCAAAGTATTGATTCATCTGAGTGATCCCAAGGGAGGGTTTGTCTTATCAAGACTAACAATTAACACTCCATAGCAAAGTAAGTGGTACCTCAAGCCAACAGATCCTAGTGATCATTAAAAGCAAACAAACAAAACAAAAGCAGACAATGAGGAGTCCAGAGCTTTGGAAAGACTTCCAATTCAGGCAGAACCTATAAAGATGAAGTCTTTCTCTAAAGGAGAAAATAGCATTACTGTGGGAAGACATTCAGAAGTCTTTCTGAAACCTTGTAAATGTTACTAAAAGTAATTAAAGTCTTTGGACTGAGTGACTGGATGCAGAATGTCCTGCTTGAGCAGTGGAGGAACTAAGGGTGCTGGGCGTGGAGACCATGGGGGCATAGGCTACCGTGAAAACAGAATATTGACCCTCTCTGAGGGCGCAGCCCCTTTCTCACTTGCACACCTCATATCACCCTGTTTGGCCCTGGAGGATGGCTGGTCAGCCAGAGACGGGTAAGATTCCTCAGGGGAGGAACAACCTAAGACAGGCACAGTCGCAGAAGGGCCAACAGGGGTGGGGCACAGACCCTCAGTCCTTTTGAGAGAGGTCTCCTGCCCCCAGGGCTGCTTTGCTCTCCATGCCCAGCTCAGATCCACACCCTGCTCAAATCCGACCCAGGAGGCAAACAAAGATCATTGCCCCAGTCATGTGAGGCCTTTGTTTGTTTATTTCAAAGATAACCTTGTTTGTGGGACTAAATTGGGAGTGTTAGACCTTTAGGCTATGCCAAGAACTCAATAAAAGCAACGTGGGATCAATCAGCAAGGCTCTTGATCCTAGAGGTCTTGAGTCCCCTGGTACCATCTTTCTCTTAAATCTGTGTCTGTGTTTTCTTTAAGCTTGCGGCACCCGTCACTCACCTCGACTCGTCGAGCTGCTCTCGGCACATTACTTTTTTTTTTATTGAAATATAGCTGATTTACAATGTTGTATTAGTTTCAGGCATACAGCAAAGTGATTCGGTTATATATTCATACACATTCTTTTCCAGATCCTTTTCCATTATAGGTTATTACAAGATATTGAATATAGTTCCCTGTGCTATACAGTAGGTCCTTGTTGTTTATTTTATATACAGTAGTGTGTATCTGTTAATCCCAAACTCCTAATTTATCCCTACCCCTGCCCCCTCTCCCCTTTGGTAACCATAAGTTTGTTTTCTTTGTCTGTGAGTCTATTTCTGTTTTGTAAATAAGTTCATATATAGCATTCTTTTAGATTCCGCATAATGGTGATAACCATTACTTCTGATACCACGTTCTATACATTTACCCAACAATTCAAACCATGCCACTTGTTCTCCAATAAAGCGAGGCTAAGCTGTCCTCGTTTATCTGATTCTCATGATCAAAACAAAGCCTTCATCCGTACAGACCTCAAAGATTTATACTCCTCTAATTAAGAGAGTCAACTGCCAATGAGGGTGTGTAAAGTGCCTTCTTTTGAGTTCCATGAAGTAGGTTATCGGGACCTACTCCTCATCAAGAATTTACATTGGTCTACACCTCTCCTTGTAGACACTGAGCTGTCAGGAAAGCCCAACCAAGCAGTGATAATCAAAAGTATTTTTAATAATATAAAGTCAGCCCCAAGGGCACAGGATGTGTTTAAGAAATATTAAGCGATCATGAACAAGTTATTCCCTGTTAACAGATGAACTTCCCCTGTGTAACGAGGGGACTGGAACAGATGATCTCTACAATCCATCCAGCTCCAGCTCTCAGGGACTCTGAGACTACAGGCTGAATAAACACAGTAGGAAACAGAAAACAACTCTAGGGCATTCCCTGGCAGTCCAGTGGTTAAGACTCCACCCTTCTACTGCAGGGGACATGTGTTCAGTCCCTGGCTGGGGAGCTGAGATCCCACATGCCACACAGCGCAGCAAAAAAATAAAGAAAAAAGAAAACTACTCTAAGTAACAGGATTGGCCTCTAATATACATCAGAGATAATAAATACAATTCAGTACACAAAGAAAGGCTAACCATCTCCAAAGGAATTCACAAAGAGGCAAGGTCAATGAAGGCTAGAGCAGTTCTATAATTGGACAGGGCTTCTTCTTTCTTCTGCAAGATGGGAAAGATGTGGCTACACAGAGAAGTGGAGAGACTTCCAAATGGAAATAATAGCATAAATGAACTCAGCAAAGAAAAAAATGAGCACAAATGTAGATCAGTTGTGTTTCCTAAATAATCTGTGCTCTTTCTTCTAAGCTGCATTTATGATGACAGACTAAACTGCCGATTCAGTTAATGTCTAATATTTAAGATTTTTAAAGTTTTTCATTGTTAAAAGAGAGCTGACAATTTACCATTTTGTATAAAACCAGCTTTTTCCTTGATAACTAAACATATCTTAATACGCAGGCCATTCATCATTAAAATGTGAATGGCTCATTGTGGACCATTTTGATGTGACCGCAGCCTTAAACACTGGCTGCACCCCCTCCTCCTTCTACAAAGACCACCAACATTTTTAGTGACTGACGCTATTCTTTATGTATTATCTAGGGTAAGGGCATAAGCCAAAGAAAAGACTTGACATCAAATGGATGTCCACCTTCCGTTATCAATAAAGATCTATTAATACAATAACATAGAACATAAAGGAGCATCTCGAAATTTTAAAATGAAGAACTCAATTTGAACATACATTTTTCTTTTTTTCTCCCTTGCAGGATCTTGGTTTCCCCGACCAGGGATCACACCTGTGCTCCCTGCAGTGGAAGTGTGGCGTGCGAACCACTGGATCTCGGGGGAGGTCCCGTAAACACTATCTTTCGGTCATTGAGCATACTGCTGGTGGCAATGGGGAAATTTTTCATTTCAATGATAGACTTCATTTCAATATTATGGAGGACTATCATTTCTTTCAAGCCAATCGTTTTAAAAATGCACACTTACCCTGCATTGTTGCTGACTGCAGTTAGTCCTTTCACTCCAGTCTTTAGCAAAGCTCCTATAAGATTCTCTGGAATTCCACACAACCCAAAACCTATAATAAGCCAAAAAGATAAACAATTTGTGTAGAGGGTAATGTTATTTCAGGGAAATGTATGTATTATTCTTTTTAATAAAAAAGAAAATACACCAGCACATTATTAGGCCTACTATGCAAAATGCACAGAATATCTCAACAACTCAATAAACGGTCATGCACAATAAAAAGATCAATGGTTGCCAGGAATTTGAGAGGAGCAGGGAGATGAATACATAGTGTACAGAAGTTTTTATGAGCAGTGAAATACTTTGTGTGACATTATAATGATGAATATATCTCATTATACTTTTGTCCAAACCCAAAGAGCATGCAATACTATTCACTTCAATGCAGTTCGCCCTTGGTTAAAAAAAAAAAAAAAGGCTACCACTCTGCTGATAACGGCTATGCATGTGTGAGGAAGGGGTATATGGGGAATTTCTGTACCTTCCTGTCAATTTTCTTGTGAGCCTAAAACTGCTTTTCAAAAATGTCTCAAAAGAAAAAAAAAGAATTAACACTCAGGAAAGACATTTTTGGCAAAACTTGTTTCACTTATATATGTATACATACTAAATACAGGTGTTTGTTGGATTGTGATGTAAAATGTGTTTTCTAGATCAAAAAAGTTTGCAGGCCACATTGGTTAAATTCTACTGGCAAATAAAAGCACAAATCAACCTCAAAAAAATAAAATAAAACAAATGGTCACACAGCTGTACCCAAATGTTTTACATCGTTATACACCACCAGACATCACCGTCAAGTCTTGATTCATAACTATAAGGCCAAATACAAAGTGTTAATATGGCTATACATTGTTTTTCTTGCACTTAACTACATATCTGTTATTTCCCACTTTAAAATTGAACCTCTATACAGTCACTTTTTCAAGCATGTTTGTTTTATATGCCTGAATAGATTTTGTAGATCTAGAAGCCTAAGCCAATGACTTTCATTTCTTTACATCTTCCACAATTCCTCACATGGTATTGGGTCTAAAATTCAATGACTGCCAAGTTCAGTGAATGAATGAATGAATGAAAAAAGAGCAGCCCTAAAAATAAGCCTTGATTTTTGTGACCAAGGCCTAGAAATCCAAAAAAATGTGTAAGAGTCAAACAGCAAGTTTAATGATTGTAAGACAGTGGTGCTAAAAGACATTCCAAACAAAAAGAAGCAACACAACTTGGGAGACTCACTAACAGATAGAGGCATGTGTGCTCTCTAGCTCATTAAATGAGGAGGAACAAAAAAATTGGCTAGCTGTGGGTTGATGAGATCACTGCAAACGTTTTTTTAAGTTCAACAGAATTCCCAAGGATCTAGGAGTTTTTCAAAGCTACTAAGACACCACCATTTAAGGTGCCAGCTTTTCAAAATAACAGAAAAAGAAACACAAAAGGAAAGAAAAGGTAAAATATAAAGTGCTACACCTCACTAAGCTTTCAGGAAGGGGACACTAACAAAAAACAGACTATGTAATAAATAAATAACAACAAGATAATGAATAAATAGTAATAAAATAACTGGCATTTCTAATAATTGGTATTAACTAAATAATAAAATAACTGGCAATTTTAATCTACATACCTTGCCATTGTCATTTCCCTGCTTTGCTAAAAACGTAAGTCTGTTACTATAAAAAGAAAAACAATACTGTTCACTTACCGCCAACCAATACTGTTGCACCATCAGGGATGTCTTTTACTGCTTCCACTGGATCCGTATAAAATTTGGTATGGCGACGTGTGCTGGTTGAAAAGTAGCAAACACATCCCTAAAACATTAAAAAACATTTTTAAGTGAATTAGCATTTTGAAACATGTTTATTTTGCATGTACAGCAATGCATTCAATTTATTTATTTTATTTATTTTTTGGCTGCACGGGGTCTTAGTTGCGGCACCCCGGATCTTCATTGCCAGACCGTGGGCTCTCTAGTTGTGGAGAGCAGGCTCTAGAGTTGCTTAGTTGCCCCGAGGCATGTGGGATCTTAGTTCTCTGATCAGGGATCGGACCCACGTCCGCTGCATTGGAAGGCGGATTCTTAACCACTGGAGGGTTAAGTCCGCAATGTATTCAGTTTTTATATATACAAGGATAATTTCACTAGCTCATCTTTGAAAGCGTGGGGCTGTAAGCAGTTCATCTTAAGAGTAGGATGGACATACTCTATCCACAGATTACCACCAGAATCCCTTCATGATCAGTATCTTTATTACCTAAGGAAAACTCTGTGTCATCTGTGGCCCTTCAAAAGAGTAAAAGAAAGTAGACAGCCTGTATACTTGGATTCAAATTCACAAGAACAGTGTTATCAAGCACCAATTTCTGACAGGAACACAACCTACAGATATTTACTGAGAACCTACTATGTGCCAAGTACTGTGCTGTTTATTCCAGTCTAGGAAGTATGAAGACACAATTGTTGCTCTCCATATTACAGATACTGAATATTTGGGCCCTGATCCAATCTCGGGTGTCAGAGAATGCCTCCTGAATGGACAAGAAAAGCACAGCACATACAAAAATTCGTTCCCCCACGGGGCCTGGAGTTTATGGATGCTGGAGAAGAGCAGCAAACTGTCATCTGCAAGAGCAGCATGGTTAGTCTTACCCCAGTGTACCATGTGGTGCAAACCAGGCCATCTAGTGAGCGTTCACCACTGGTTTTGATAAATGGAATATTTATATATAGACTATTCCCTGCCATATCAATAAACAAAGGGTGTCACCGTCATCAAGGATTGCAGCCCGGGCTGAAAAGAACACCTGCCATCAGACTGCAGCTACTCCCTGTGGTGAGCCCTGAGGACACTCAGGATGTGTCAGGATACTGGCCCAGAGAGCTGAGGTGCATATCAAAGGAATGATTTCAGTGAGCCCTCAACTCTTGCATCTTCCCATACATAGAATAGCACTAAATTCCTTAACTTGAGATATCTGGTTTCCTTTAATTAACAATAATCTCTTCATGTTGCTGACCACCTGTCCTCTGTTGCAAAACCCCTATATACCCTGGCTCCTCCCCTCACTTCCTCTGAGCAGTTTCTCAGAGCTATCTGAGATGCTGCCTCCTGGGCTGCAGTCCTCATGTTGCCCCAAATTAAACTTAACTCGCAACTCTCACATTGTGCATAGATTTTTTTGTAAGTGAACACTTTTAAACTATTTCCCTCTTCACACTTCATCCACAATATTCAGGGGAAAAAATGATAAAGTTGATTGTGTTGCAATCAATCACTCATACTCAACATCATCATTTATTCTCTGTCAACCTAAGAAGAGAAGAAGTAGGGACTTCCCTGGCAGTCCAGTGGTTAAGATTCCACACTTCCACTGCAGGAGGCATGGGTTCGATTTCTGGTCCAGGAACTAAGATTCCCACATGCCACACAGCATGGACAAAAAAAAAAAAAAAGAAAAAAGAAGGAGTAGAGAGAATGACACTGGACTCCTGAGATGCTGCCGCTTCACCAGCCATAAATGTTGTAAGCTCACACCCACTGCCTATCTGAGCCTCCCAGACTGAGAACCGAGGGGGTCAAAGCAACAGCATAAATGAACTCTCACTCTTTTCTTCCTCCAAAACTCCTTTCACAAAAAGTATCAATTAATACAAAAGGAGATTTAAGAGAATTATACTGAAAGTCAAATGAAATCTACAAAGGAATAGGTTGCCCAAATGACCTATGTCCCTTTTAATTTCAACCTTGGTTAAGGTCAGATGAGGAGCGTGGTATATCCTGGCACACTGCCCAAACATGGGGAAATAGGTAGAAGCGGGGATAAAAAAGAAAGTGCTTGACCACAAACAGCTTTCTCCTCTTTCCTATCCTCAAATAGTAAGGAGTTATTTCATTCTGTTTTAACACACACACACACACACACACAAAACATATTTTTAATCATAGAAATTAAAAGTTTGATAGTCTGAATAAATAAGCTGAGAAATGAAATATTTCTTGCCGTATCAGTAAACAAAGGATGTCACAGCCATCAGCGATTGCAACCACCAGCAACCTTTGTTGTGGGTTTTGGAAAAAAATGAGCCCTAGGACTTCCCTGGTGGCACAGTGGTTAAGAGTCCACCTGCCAATGCAGGGGACATGGTTTGATCCCTGGTTTGGGAAGATCCCACATGCCTCAGAGCAACTAAGCCCGTGTGCCACAACTATTGAGCCCACGTGCCACAACTACTGAAGCCCATACTGTGGGAAGACATTCTGGAACCTTTTTGAAACATTGAAAATGTTGAAGTATGTGGGCCGATCGATGGGATTCAGAATGTCCTGCTTGAGCAGTGGAGGAGCTGAGGGTGCGGGGCGTGGAGACAAATATCACCCTGTTTGGTCCTGAGGGATGGCTGGTTAGCCAAAGACGGGTAAGATTCCTCAGAGGAGGAACAACCTAAGACAGGCACAGCCGCAGAGGGGCCAACAGGGGTGGTGCATAGAGCCTTCCTTATATCACCGTGTTTGGCCCTGGAGGATGACTGGTTAGCCAGAGACGGGTAAGATTCCTCAAGGGAGGAACAACCTAAGACAGGCACAGTCACAGAGGGGCCAACACGGGTGGGGCACAGACCCTTAATCCTTCTGAGAGAGGTCTCCTGCCCCCAGGGCTGCTTTGCTCTCCACGCCCAGCTCAAACCCATGCCACGCCCAGCTCAAATCCACACCCAGCTCAAATCCACACCCTGCTCAAATCAGGACCCAGGAGGCAAACAAAGATCATTGCCCCCAGTCATGTGAGGCCTTTGATTGTTTATGGGATTAACCTGGGAGTGTCAGACCCTTAGGCTATGCCGAGAACTCAATAAAAGCAACGTGGGATCAATCAGCGAGGCTCTTGATCCTACAGGTCTTGAGCCCCCCGGTCCCATCTTTCTCTTCAGTCTGTGTCTGTGTCTTCTTCAAGCTTGCGGCACCCGTCACTCACCTCGAGTCGCCGAGCTGGTCTCGGCACCATACGTCTAGAGCCCACACTCCTCAACAAGAAAAGCTACCACAGAAGCCCACACACCACACTGAAGAGTAGGCCCCGCTCGCCACAAGTAGAGAAAGCCCGCACAGCAACAAAGACCTAACGCAGCCAATAATAAACAAATTTTTTTTAAAAATGAACCCTAGCTTCCTGTGCTCTAGAGCCCGTGAGCCACAACTACTGAGCCCATGTGCCGCAACTACTGAAGCCCACGCGCCTAGAGCCCATGCTCTGCAACAAAAGAAGCCACCGCAATGAGAAGCCCGCACACCACAATGAAGAGTAGCCCCCGCTCGCTGCAACTAGAGAAAGCCCAAGTGCAGCAACAAAGACCCAACACAGCCAACAAAATAAATTAATTAATTAAAAGAAAAATGAGCCCCAGCTTTAAGATTACTTTAATGTTTATTTTTTATTTGCAATCAAGTTGCCAGTCTAAGAATCCAAAGATTATTGGGCAATCCAGCAACATGAATGCAGGCAGTGGGGCAAAGAGGAAGTACTACAGCAGGCAGGCAGTGAGGCCTGAACAGAGAAATGCCCGCAGGGGCCAGGGGCCAGGAAATCACGAATCTTGTAAACAACGGGGGTCCATGGGCAGAAAAGAAAAGCAGGAACCTCCAAACCCGCAGGAAACCACACACTTTGGGAAGTGTCCAGGAGGCAGACAAAGAAAAGTGGGAAAAGGCGTGAATCTCCTGTGTCCAAATGTAACCTGTTGCTCATTATGTTCTCATTACAATAAAATTACCCTTGCAGATAAGATGCACTGACACTTCTGCTCTAAGCTAAATAAAGAAAAAAATCCTCCCTCCCCTTGGGAAGATGGAACTGGGATGAAAATCTGGGAATAAGACCCCCAAACTCCTCCTTCCCCAGTGAATACTCTGCCCATTCATTTAATGCCCCTCTTAACTGGCTTGCCAAAGAAACCCAGGGCAGCAGCTCCTCACCTGTCTGCCCACTCTCCCTGAGCGCGTATTCTTCCTTAAATAAACTCTCATTCTACTTTCTTAATCTCCCTGCTTCTCTCCGAATTCTTTGGCAAAGAAGAGAGGACCTTAAAATTCACCAGGAACAGAAGAAGCAAGATGCCTGAGGCCAGGTTCGACAGAAAGTTTACTGTGGATCTTCAAGGCCTGAAGCCCAGCGAGCTGCTCAGAGCCAGGGAGGCAGTACCCCAGAGAAGGCCTTTAGGTTTGTTCTCTGATGTGCCTTCCTCCCTGCCCACTCTCTCTCCCCACAGTCCCTGCCTCTGGCAGTCAAGGAATACCCACCCAACACCTTCTTAGAACTGGCAGGGAGGTGGGGAGAGATGTGTCTCTGATAACATCTACCTTTATTCCTTAGATAACTGAACTCAAAGCACAGCTCTAAATTGCTCTACCTTCTAATATGTTCTATATACTAACACAATGATATGAAAAGACCCAAGCACCATCTGCTACAGAAATAAACAACCTTCAAGAGTGCAGAGGTTACTTAAAAGCATGAAGAGTGATGAACTGTACAACTTTGACAGCTGTTAATTCTGGGGATAATTTTTTCACTGAGAACTTCCTTGATATTAACATAATATATTTTGTTTTGTTTTTCCACTCTCCTACCTTCTGCAAAATTCCACCTTATTGTTGCCACTAGTTTCCACTATTACTATTGGGGGGAAGAAATAATGATTGAGTACATACTGAAGCTAAAAAATAAAATTCTTACAGTGCAATATTGTTTTCTATTACATCTATTTCTCCTTTTAAAACCCTCTCCATCTTGCCCCTTTGACTCCATCTTCAATTCTTACACTTAACCTTTGAATAGGTCTGATTCCACTGTGGAGCCTAAGTTTTTTTTTTCCCTTGGGTTTTTTTTTTTTTTTTTTTGGAGCCTAAGTTTTACCTCATGACTTCCCATTCCAGAACTCCTTCCTTTCTAATGACTTCTACCATGAATTCTCTCACCTAAATTTCTCTTTTTCCTGTCATTCAACACTCCAGAACTTAATAAAATGAAAATGCACTTCATTTTGAAGATCTTTCAGGGAAAATCCACATAGCATACTGCTTTTTTATTTTAAAATAAATCCTGTCTTAATGATATGGAACTGTACACCCACATGCTATTTACCTTGTCACATTATAATTAAATAACTCAGGCCACAGAAAGATTGACACTGACCACTTCAGTCTCAAAGTTAGATAAAGAGAAGTGGGGAGGAGAGGCCATATGGAAAGAGGTAAAGAGAACCACATTAGAAGGAAAGGGCAGTAAATATGCAGGTGGATATACACACTTACAGACTTGCAAGTAGAGCATGGCGTTACTGCCAAGAGGAGGTAGTGACACGTGTTGAAATACTATAGCTGTCCAGCACTGGACCAGCGTCTACCAAAGATGGACACTGACGTTAACACTACCAATCACTCACTTATGAAATGAATGAATGAATGAATGAATGAATCACAAGGAGCACACAGGAGTTGCTGATACTGGGCATTCTCTACAGCAATGGCATACTCTGTTTCCTAGGGAACATACTTGTGCTATTCCAACTTTGGAGGGATACCCAGCACTATGAAAGATCACAGATGAATGAGCAATACATTCTGCCTAGCGGATCAAAAAACTTGGAGTGTGCCAAGAGTTAAAACACTAATGTGGGTGGGGACTGCAAAAAGGAGAAGCTGACTGAGTAAAGGTAGCGAGATGTTCAGGAGCCTATGGGATCATGTCTCGTGGGATCATGTCTCCTGGAGGGAAGCTTATGAAGATTAGGCTGGAAAGGGAGACCTGGGCAAGTTGCTAAAGTCCTTAAGGCCCACACTGGGAAAAAAAAAAAGACCACACTGAAGAGTTTCAACTTTATCCTTCAATGAGGAAAGGACAGCAAAGCTTTTCAGAGAGATGTCCAACTCTCATACAAAAGCCTGAATTAGGAAAGTGGCAGAGGAACTTATTCTTTCATTCATTTATCTATTTGTTCAAAAATATACATTTTGTATCAAATATACTAAATGCTGGGACTAGAGAGTTAAAACAAACAAACAAAAACCCCACAGGCATAGTCTCTGCGCTGATGAAACTTACAAACTTGCAAGGAAAATAGTCATTAATAATCACAAAATTACATGACACTGGTGATCAGTTGGAGGTTGGAGAAAGGAGCAGAGGCTAGAATGGCTCCAAGACTTCTAGCTTACACTCTGGATGGATACTGGTGCTGTTAACTGTAATGAAAACGAAACAGGGGAGGAAAAAGCCACTTTATGGCTGGCACATTTCTGGTCAGAAAAAGCTTAAAGTGCTGAATGACACAGGCCAGTAAGTTATACTGGAAGGATGGCAGCTCAGGAGAGTCTGGGGTTAGAGATATATCCGTGAAAAGATAGTTTCAAGGAAGTGAGGTAAGTAAAGTGTTAATGGTTGCTTTATATTTTTCCAGTAATAATGGCCTATATCTATAGTGCATGGAAAATAGTATTAAACACACCCTCCAAAATATTAATAGGAAGGAGGGAAGGAAGATACCTTCAGATAGTCTACAATAGTTGAAGTCAATGCCAATGGCTCTAAAAGTGCAGTCCTCAGACCAGAAGCATTATCAACTGGGAACTTATTAGCGCAAAGTATGGGATTCCAGCCAGAACCTACTAAATCCGAAACTCTGGGGATGAACACAGCAATCTCTCTGATAAAGCCTCCAGGTAGTTCTGGTACACACTCAAATTTGAAAGACATGTTTACCATAAAGAAAAAAGAAACACCCTATCTCATTTTACCTCTTGGGTATGTTTAGCAGAAAAATTCTCAAGGTTACCACATGTTTGCCCACAGCATTCTCTCATCCACCTATGAAACGTGTTGACTGTTTATTCTATGCAGGGTAGTGTGTAATGTTGAGAGAGATAGAGAATAAGGCATACAATATGGTCCCTGCAAATTTCATCTGGTTATGAAGACAATGTACACATATTCAAAAAGTTAAGCAAGTACACAAGCATTACAGTTAACGCAAGAAGGAGGTAAGGATTTAAGGGCTAAATAAGCAGTAAGAGCCCCAACTGCCAAACGCTGGAGGAGCACTGGGAAGCTGGAGTTGGACCTATGATAAACAAACCTGAAAGGAGAGCTGAGATAGAGAACAACCGTAATTTGTAACTCGGCCATTTAAGAAGAGCTTTGCTGGGCTTCGGGAATAGTTTAATAATACACTTAAGTTACGCTTAGGCAGATAAGTATCTGTCAAAAGAGGGAATATTATTGACCTTGGCCCAAGGATATCACTGTGTCCTGGCCTGCATCAGCTTCAGCGTCCAGAGCAATCTGACCAAAGGGAGAATCCCCTTTTAATAATGATTTACGTATCCAAAGCTACCTGCAACTATCAAAATGCTTCCTAAGAGGCAGTTGTGAGTAAACCGTTCCAGTTCTAAATCACCCTCTAGCACTTCCGTACGGGGTTCGGTGTCCCCTCGGCGTCCACCGCTCTCAGAGAGTGGATGGGGGTGGGGGGGAGATGGAAGAGCAATGGGTCGGGGCAGGAGTTCCCTGTGAGCACGCAAGTGCGCAAGGCACGCTTTCAAACTCAGAACTATTATTCAACAGGCTAGTAAGTAAAAACATCACTTTTCCTTGTCGCTTCCAAGGAAGAGGCTCCCGTGGTGATGGAGGTAACCGCGGTAAGCCACCCTCCTGGACTCAGAGCTCTGGTCCTGTGCGAGGACTCCAGATAGGAACCGCACCGGGATGTGGGCTCATAGGCGGGGACAGAGCAAGGGGAGAAAAAAAGACCACATACCACCAACAATCGCGGCGCGAGGGACTCGGGACACTACCACTCGTGAAGAGTTTGCAGTGAGGGCGGAACAAGGTTTGCAAAAGGCGTTGAAAACTGGAATCCCGAGGAGCCTGAGAAGAAGGGATGCCCGCGCCCGAAGCCAGACCGCCACGGGCTGCTCGGCGCGGCGAGGTAAACGCCCAGGAGAGCGCTCCAGGCCGCGTTCCCCGTCCCGCCGCCGAAGTGCGGCTGAGCCATGTCGGGGAGAAGGTGGGGCGCAGCGTTCCACCCCCTTGGCCATGAACTCAAGCCCAGTCCTGGCTCCCGGGCCTCCGGGGGCGCCCGCGCCCCGAGATCCCCAAATCGCAGCGCAAAGCAACCCCCTGCGGCCGTCGCCCCTCGCCCTCCTTAAACCCGCGAACCCTCCTCGTCCCGTTTCGGCCGCCAGAGCCCCTCCCCGGGAGGCTGCCGGCGAAGCGGAGACGCGTGCCCGGGGGGACGCGAGCGAGCCCTGAGCGGCGTCCTCCTGCCCCTCCTCAGCCTCTCCGCGCGCTTCTCCGCCTCGTCTCGCCCCATCGGGAAAGCAGGTGCAGAACCAAGCCAAGGAGACCGTGCGGCGGAGCAGCGAGCCCAGGAAGGCGCCCGGGACGCCCACTCCCGGACTGGAGAGGAGAAACCGCCGGCGCCACTCGGGATTGGTCTGCGTTCTTTCGGCGCGCGGCCTTGCCCTTCACCCGCGCTTTACCTTCGACCAGGCGCCCCCGGGACGGCGGGCGGAGGCGCAGAGCCGCAGGCGGGCGGGGAGGCGAGTGAGGGCCGCCATGGCCTGGCGGGAGCGCGCGCGCGAGTGGGTCAGCCGGCGCTGCAGGGCCGCCGCGTCACGGGACGGGAGGAAGAGGAAAGCGCGCCGGGGGCGGGCTGGAGGCGCGACCGCGCTGGGGTGACGTCCGGGGCCCCTGAGGCCGGGCTCAGGCTGACGGAGAAGCGAGGCTGGGAGGGGCCCGCGGCCGGGGCGGGTCGCGGGGAAGGTCCCCGCCCGGCTGCGGTCTGACCCTTCGCGGCGTCGGGCGTGCTCTAGGCCGCCGTGCTGCGCGCGCTCGCCGCCGCAGCCCCTTGGCTTTGAGCGGTCGCGGGTGTCTGTCTTTGCCAAGGTCAGGGATGAGTCTTGACCTAGAGTTCGCGTGGCGCAGGAGGATCTCTCCCGGAGCTTGTTGCTTTTTCATGTCAGTGTCTGCCCCTGTGTTGGCTGCAAAGGCGTACGCGCCTGAGACCCACCACCTCCCTTTCCCCTCCTAGCCTTCCATTTCTCAGTCCCCTCTCCCCACACCCGCCCCTGGCTTGTGTAGAGTAAGTTTGCTCTGAGAACCTGCCACGAGCTAACTGCCATGAGGTGTGATCAGACGGGCCTGGTCAATATTGTCCCTGGTCAGGAAAGCAAGGTTAGGACTGGGCCTCTGGGATGTAGCACACCTTTTCCATTCCTATTATCCAAGTCTGCATTTTTCAGGATCTTTCTGGCACTGGAGTCCCGGAAGCCGCAGAGATTACTCAGCAGATGCAAGCATACAGCTGTGTATCCCTTTAACTGACCTGAGGCAAGTTTCATAACTTTCCTAGTCCTAAGTGTGCTTATATGCAAAATAAAATTGCTTACGACACTCAGAACTGTTGTAAAGATTACATGAGGTAATTCATGCAAAGCTTCTGGCTCCATTAGAAACACTCCATAAATCTTAGGCATTATTCAAAGTTTATTCAAGTTGCAGTGGTGCATTGATACAGCACATGCATTCTATCAAAGCCATTATCTTTTAACCAGCTCCTTGAGGACCTGAGCCAAGTCTGATTTCTTCAGAACCATCTATCCACTTAGCAGCTGAGTGGAAGGACCAAGTGGAAAATCAATAAACATTTTATTTGAATATGGGCTGACCATGTCCTGGGAATGTGGCTGTTGGTTTTGAACCAAAGCAAAGCAAACACGAAAGTTATATAAGCCCTTAGGGACTTCCCTGGTGGCTCAGTGGATGAGACTGCCCTCCTAATGCAGGGGGCCCAGGTTGCATCCCTGGTCAGGGAGCTCTTATCCCACATGCATGCTGCAGCTGAGAGTTCGCATGCCACAACAAAGGAGCCCACGTACTGCAACTAAGACCCAGCACAACCAAATAAATAAATGAAATAAATAAATAAGCAAGTCCTTAGCTTCCTTAGCAAGTAACTGAGACAATAGACAATCAGTCCAGTTTAAAGTCTGTCCATAAAAGCACTTGCCCTTTCGTGGTATTCTTTTAACTCCGAATTCTGTCTTTTTTCCTATGAATACTATAATTTTAATTAAAGGCATTGAGGGAGCAAAATACCAAGTTAGACTGTCAAATTACATAAAGAGAAATTAACTTCACAATGCTCTATATTTTCAACACATTTTAAGAGCTTGGATAGAGGAGAAATTCAGGTATTAGAACTAAAGTCCCATTGCTAGTCCTAACACAAGACATAATGCCATTGTACTGTAGCTGACAGAATGTGAAAAAGCTAACCTTCACAATTGGGTCTGCTTTTCCACTTTTGCCCTTCCAGAGGACACGTGAAATGGAAAACAGCATGGGCAACTTTGTCAAACCGTGGTCATATGACTCACTCTTGGCTGGTCTCACTTCATTGTTCCTGGCTGAGGAAATGACACATATTTTTAGTCTTAGACTCTGTGTGACTCTAAATCTCATGAAAAGATCAGCCTCATTATGATCTAAACACACTGCATTATTTTTTGGTGACTCTATGACTCCGTTTTGTACTTTTTCAACAAAATATGAGTATCTTCAACTTGAACAAATTATAGAAGAGGTTTTCTATACAGATTTTTCTTCTGGTTCCACAAAGCCATTTCAATTTTAATCTGTGTAAAATCTACTTTTTAAAAATATTTGGAACTCTACTCAATACTCTGTAATGGGCTATATGGATAAAGAATCTAAAAAAGAGTGGATATATGTATATGTATAACTGATTCACTTTGCTGTACACATGAAACTAACATTGTGAATCAACTATACTCCAATGAAAACTTTTTAAAAATAAAAGTAAAAAGAATAAAAATATCTGAATTTTTCTGAACTAGTAAGAATTTAGGGGCAGTTTGTGACAGATATAGATCATATTCTGGAAACCTTTCTTCATGTAATCTTGTAGAGTTTAACTTCCACAGTCTTAAAAGTTGGGAGAATTGAATTGAATTCAAAGCTCTTAAGCAAAAGATCTGATTTTAGACAGGTAATAGGAAAATTTATTTTGTATTTTTATTATATATATATATCACATATATTATTATTTTTATGTTTTTAATTTCAAAATCTATTTTATCGCAGCCAAAACAGTGGAATTAACTTTACATAATAAATTATTATATATATACATATTTGAAGTTATAGGGAATAAAGTTTATTTTGGCAGAAAGTGTTAAAACAAAATTAAAGTTGCATACATTAGTAACATAACTCAACATCCTTAATTTGGTATGTGTGACACATTTTCTTGCTTTCCTGTGTTCTGCTAAATCACCATAATCTAAACTGCTTTATACAAGTGATATGCTGAAATTTAATTTTAGTGTTTTTGCTTATGCTCTAATTCAGCGGTCCCCAACCTTTTTGGCACCTGGGACTGGTTTCCTGGAACACAATTTTTCCCTGGGGCGGGGTGGTAGGGAGGGAGGGCAGGCGGAGGGATGGTTCAAGTGGTAATGCAAGAGATAGGAAGCACCGGCTTGCCTGCCACTCACCTCCTGCTGTTCCTAACAGGCCAGGGGCTGCTACCAGTCCACAGCACAGGGGTTGGGGACCCCTGCTCTAATTGACATATTATATGACATATATATGTATATATGTGTGTGTGTATATATATATATTCATAGTCCCCTCCCTTTCTATCAAATGAATGCAGACAATGTGTCAGAGTTTATTAGGTTGTAAGTCGTCATTCTCTGTTTGAGGGATTTTTATTTAAATTCTGCTAAAATATGCGTTAGCATCATCTCTCATTACTGAAAGATAGGACGTTCTGCCCTCACAGTGGGAGTATTCCGGTTGATAATCAGGGGCATTTGAAAACTTGTTTTCAAATGTCTTTTGACTAGTTTAACTAGTAATAGGAGTTTTAAACTAGGTCATTTGAATCTTAAAAAAAATGTATACATGCTTCATTTTATGCAAACATCCTTTAATATATGGAAAATAAATCCCTTCTGACAATTTTCCTCTAGTAGATCTGAAGGACATAAACTTGAGATTTTACATAAATTTGTAAATTCAAGTACTGTTTTATAATGCAAATCATTATTCCCTAATTTACCTTTTTTGTAAGCTTTTATTTTCATAGATTCTTTGAAATAGTGCTTTTCTTAATTTTATTTTTTTAATTTAATTTTATTTATTTATTTTTTTGGCTGTGTTGGGTCTTCGTTGCTGTGCGCCGGCTTTCTCTAGTTGTGGCGAGCAGAGTGCACAGGCCTCTCAAGTGTGGTGGCTTCTCTTGTTGCGGAGCACAGGCTCTCGGCACATGGGCTGCAGTAGTTGTGGCACTCGGGCCCAGTTGCTCTGCCGCATGTGGGATCTTCCTGGACCAGTGCTCGAACCCCTGTCCCCTGCATTGGCAGGTGGATTCTTAACCACTTGGACACCAGGGAAGTCCCCTAAATACATTTTAAAAGATCATTATACTGAGACAGGAAGGAAGTGGGCAGGGCACAACCATTAAAAGAATGACACAGCCATTGAGGATATGACATAAACTGGTCAGAACCAACTAGGCCCAGAATGGTGGAAGATTCAACTTCCCGTAGACCTTGAGCCTCATTTATACGCTTATTGTAATGTATTAGCATGCTAAATGACATACCCACAGGCACCATGACAGTTCAGAGGCCAACCTTAAGAGGTTAACTAGTGGGCTATGGCCCAATTCCTGGAAATCCCTACTCCTTCCCCAGAATAGTTGGAATAATCCTCCCGCTCCTTGGCATTTGAAATTAACCAGCCCATAAAAACTAACCACCCCCTCACCTCAGGGCCCTTCTCACCTTCTGAGATGGCCCACATTCTGTCTATGGAAAATGTATGTCGCTAAATAAACTCCCTTTCACTTTGTGGCTCACTCTTGAATTCTTTCCTGCCTGAAGCCAAGGATGCTCACTTGGCAGCCAGTCCCAAGGGAGCTCAAGATCTGGGACATGACTATTTTCTCACATCCCTTTCTGGAACACTGCCACCACTAAAAAGTAAAAATTTTAACTATGTGTTTAGGATATTTGTAAAAGGCAGAATTCAAGTGTACTATACAATGATCACAGTCGTGTGTTAAATATTTTTGCATAAGGCTCAAAACTGAAAAGGACCACCCAAAAAATGAGGGGAAAAAATGCGATGAGGGCAGGACTTTAGGTATTTTCTCTCATGGTTTAAATATTTTACAACTTTTAATTGTCTTAAAAATACTACCTATATAGTTTTAGTGTGAGCATTTAAAATATATTGAGTTTAAACTACATTTCAGTATCTCAAAGAGATATTTTTGTTACCAAGTCCAAGCTCACTCTGCTCACTGCAGGACAGGCCAATGAATCGAAGACGAGGTGTTGAGGCAAGGAATACGACTTTATTCAGAAAGCCGGCAAACTGTGAAGATGGCAGACTAATGTCTCCTAAAAAATCACCTTCCCAGGGGTTTGGATGCCACTTTCTTTTATAGAATCAGAGAGGGAGAGGTGGGGAAGTAAAGTAAAAAGGGTTATCAGTCTTGCAAAACAGCTGGAATGACTAGCCTCTGGGGAAGGGATGTATTAATTTCACAGGTGGGTAGGATTCCCTGAGGCAAGCCCTTGCATATGAGTAAAGCAAAGGTTAAAGTCAAAGAAACAGATCCAACATGGAGTCTGATTTAGCTCTACAGGGTAACATTTTTACACCCGTGTTCATTGCAGCTTTATTCACAGTAGCCAAGATGTGGAAGGAAACTAAATGTCCATCTGCACTTAAATGGATAAGGAAAATGTGGTATAGAAATGTCAGTAATCAGAAAAACAAATAACAAGCTAGTGTGTAAATTTTGGGAGGAAAAAACCTAACATTTCCCATTACTTGAGGGGGGATGGGGAGAAGACCTGCAATTGCACATATTTTGTAGAAGGTCCTGAAAACAAGTTAAAGTGACAGTATCATTCCAAAGAACAATAAGCTTTATGCAAACTATATTTCACCATCACAAAATATAGACCTGCTATATAGAAAGAAAATATTATGTGATTGAAATCTCTTTTTTTCTTTTTTTTGGCTGCATTGGGTCTTTGTTGATGCATGCAGGCTTTCTCTAGTTGCGGCGAGCAGGGGTGCTTCTCATTGCTGTGGATTCTCTTGTTGCAGAGCATGGGCTCTAGGTGCATGGGCTTCAGTGGTTGTGGCATGTGGGCTCAGTAGTTGTGGCTCACACCTCGAGCCTGCACTCTGCAAGAAGAGAAGCCACGACAATGAGAGGCCTGCGCAAGGCAACGAAGAATAGATCCTGCCCACCACAATTAGAGAAAAGCCAGTGCGCAGCAACGAAGACCCAACACAGCCAATAAATAAATAAATAGATAAAATATTAAAAAAAACTGACCTTTTGACTGACAATTTCATTGTTAGGAATTTATCCCAGAGATATATTCACACATGTGGAAAATGATACCTTCATTGAGATATTTATCATAATATTGATTTTAATGGCAAAATAATTAGAATCAATTTAAATACCCAAAAGTGTGGTAATAGTCAGAGAAATTACAGAACATTCATAAAATGGGATATTTTGAGCCATTAAAAAAAAAAAAAGAAAGGAAAGGGGGTATACTCATACTTTACAAAAGAAGGAAATCCTGCCGTATGTGACAAAATGAATGAACCTTAAGGACATTATGCTAAGTGAAATGGACCGGCCACAGAAGGACAAATACTGTATGATTCCCACTTATATGAGGTATCTAAAAGAGTCAAACTCATAGAAACAGAGGATAGAATAGTGGTTGCCAGAGGCTCAGGGGAGGAGGGAAATGGAGAGACGCTATTTAACGGGTATAAAGTTTCAGGTATATGCGATGAATAAGTGAATAAGTTCTAGAAATCTGCTGTACAACACTGTGCCTGTAGTAAATGATACTGTGTTGTACAGTTAAACTGTGTTAGGAGGTAGAGCCCATGTTAAGTGGTCTTACCACAATATAGATACATAAATATTATGTTTTATATGTATTGATATATATCCAATTTGGTTACCAGCTTTTTCCTTCTCCAGTCCCAACCTGGAAACCCAGGGAAGTGTTTCATTCACATCACACACTAATTTTCCCTTTGACTGCCTGGAATGGAGGTATGGTAATAATCTTCTAATATATACTTTTCTATAGACGAATGAATGTGGCAGCCTTCAATGAAATAAAGCTATTTAGTTGGGAAACAAGAGAATGAACAAGATAAATACCTCCCCATAATAACGTAAATCACTATTGGACATCGGCCAGTTCCTAAAAGTCTTGAGTTGTAACTTGAAGCATTGCTGTCTCAATCTGTACACTTGCCTGTTTTCTGCCTTCCTCAGGCTTGTCCTGCAGCTCTATTTGTTGACGTCTAATGAAACACCCCTGAACAGTAAAATAATAGAACTGACTAATCTACTGTCTGGTCCTGGGGTATAATCAGTCTAAAAGCACTGAAGTGCTATTCCCTGGAATGTAGTAGGAGAAGTACAGGAGAAAAGAAGGGTCGCAGAATTTATAGCTCGCTTTTAGTGACCACATGTGGAGGAAAGGCAGAGTAGATTTTAATAGGCAAGTTTCATGTCCCATTTTGGATAAGAACCTTGGAAGGAAAATTGGTTTTATATCAATATCTTGTGATAATTATTATTTTCGCTCTCTTTATTCTCTGCATATTCTAGAGTAGTAGTCTACAAACTTCGTTGTTTGTGTGATCCGTATATATAAATTTTGAAGTTGTACCGTATATATGCATACAATTGGCCCTCTGTATCTGCAGGTTCTGCATCCATAGAGTCAACCAACCTCAACAAATGAAAAAATATTCAGAAAAAAAATTCCAAAAAAGAAAAAAAAAAAACCTAGACAGAAAAAAAAAAAAAAAAAATCACAAGCTATGGTTCTTCCACCTAGAAGATCACTTAATATTAGAGCACAATTCATGTTTGTTAAATAAATGATATTTCATGGTAAAAAAAAAAAAAATTCCAGAAGTTTCCAAGAAACAAAGCTTGAATTTGCCACACAACAGCAAGTATTTACATAGCATTTACATTGATTAGGTATTGTAAATAATCTAGAGATGATTTGAAGTACATGGGAAAATGTGCACAGGTTATATCCAAATACTACACAATTTTATTTTTTTAAAGCATTTGTTTTAATATAAATTCTCATGTTTATAAGGTATATGTTTGATAATTTTTTTAACTTATTTTTTTAAATAAATTTATTTTTTGGCTGCATTGGGTCTTCATTGCTACATGAGCTTCTCTAGTTGCAGAGAGCGGGGGCTGCTCTTCCTTGTGGTGTGAGGACTTAGTGCAGTGGCTTCTGTTGTTGCGGAGCACAGGCTCTAGGTGCGCAGGCTTCAGTAGTTGCAGCGTGTGGGCTCAGTAGTTGTGGCTCAGGGGCTCTAGAGCACAGGCTCAGTAGTTGTGGCACATGAGCTTAGTTGCTCTGCAGCATGTGGGATCTTCCGGGACCAGGGATTGAATGTCCCCTGTATTGGCAAGCAGATGCTTAACCACTGCACCACCAGGGAAGTCCCATTATGCAATTTTGTATAAGGCATTTGAGCACCCAAGGATTTTTTAATCTGCAGTGGATTCTGGAACCAATTTCCTGCCAATAATGAGGGGTAAAAACATACATGTATATGTGTATGTGCTTATTTCTTTATAAATTATGAAAAGCAATTTTTATAACAGCAACAAAAACAAAATAGTTAAAAGTATCAATAAAGGGATTGGTCTATAAAAGTCTTCTGTGTCATTAGTCTATACACTAATTCATCTATGGACTAACCATTAAGTGCTTCCTTCCATGTGGCACTGTGCTAAGGGCTAGGGATCCAGTTGTAAATAAGGCAGACAGACATGGTCCCAGGCCTCATGGAGTTTACCTCTTATCAGAAGATTAAGATTCTGAATAATGCATTTTTGTTCAGGGTCTTGTCCGTGAGAAGTGCAGAGTGGTAACAGACTGTATAACGGACTGCCATAAGGGGGAGAGCGGTGTCAATGAACACTTTTTGTAGGAATTGTCTTTAAATCAGGACCTTAAGGATCAGCAGAAGTTAGCTAGTTGAAGGGGGGTGATGCAAAGATGTAGTGGGTATAAGGAATCAAATCCAGAATGAGTAAAGGTGGACAAGAGACAGGTCACACAGGGCCTAGGAAAGTGTGCTGAGAACCATGGTCTATTTCATAAAGGCAAAAGGAAGCCGCTGAAGATTTGAATCAGAAGGGTAAAATGATCAGTTTTGAACTTTGTAAAATATCACTGCAGCTGGGGTGTGAAGAATTTATAAAGCTGTTACCAGTTTGTGGGATTTTCTTCATGAACATCATTAAAGTGGTAATCTATGTTTATTGACACAGAAAATTGTCCACTATTCAATACTGGGTAAAAAAAGGGTTATACAAGAACATGTATGGTATGACTCTATTTATGTAAAATTACAAAGATGTCTATGTGTAATAATTATTATTATTATTTTTGGCTGCATCGCGGCTTGTGGATCTTAATTCCCCGACCAGGGATCGAACGTAGGTCCGTGGCAGTGAAAGCCGCAGTCCTAACCACAGGACCACCAGGGAATTCCAGGAAAGGTGTATATGTGTATGCATACATAGAGACATTCATAAAGGTGTGTTTGAGTGTGTTTAAAGGTATGCATGTATACGTATATATACATATATGTGCGTATATTAAAAATACACACACCAAAATGTTAACAATGACTATCTCTAGGTAGTAGGAAAATGACTGAAATTTGCTTTCCTCTTTGTACATTTCTGAATTGTTTTCTTCTAAGCCCGAGTCATTTTACAAGGGCAATAAATCTATTTTCTAAGAATGTTTACCTCTACCTAAATACCTCAAAAAAGGGTAGGGACTATGACTTTTCTGTGTCTTTCTAAACCCATCCAATCTCTAATATAGTACTTAGGCTTCCCTGAGAGTGATGTGAGCCGACTTCCAAGGTAAGTCAGTAGAATTTACTTGATAAGAAGTGCTTTTGGAGCTGTTTATGACAAGGGGCCAACCTAATAGCTCAGGTCATTTGTGTGAATGAATATTGGTTCAACAACAATAAAAATCAACTACCTCAGAAATCAGCTAATAACTTTATACATGGAGTGTCCTTAAAAAATCCCTATAACAGCTAATCAAAGCCCAGCAAAATATAAAATAATAATTTTATCCACATGTTCTGATATCTTTTTTTATGTATGGCCAAAACTATGAAAGCATTAATAGTCAAAAATGAACGTGTCCTATGAAAATAGTGTAATTCAAGCTGTGGGAAATTGCTTACCAAAGATATCCTATAAAATGAATGTCAGTTTTGCACATGATGGTTTATGCCTGGTGAGAACTGCAAAGAACTCTTAGCACATAACAACTCTGACTCCATCCAAACCCCTTCACTAAGAAACCATACCAATTCTCGCATGGCCCCAAGCAGCCTAAGGCCAGGTCCCAGGGATGACCCAGCACCTTTTGAGTTCCTGTCTGCAAAAAATGAGGACTGCCAGAAGAATTTGCTAGCCAATATTTGGCTCCTGATCTTTTCTCAGAGCATTCACTTACAATTCTGAATCCTTCCTCGGTCCCTTTGATGTATACATACCTCCTACTACTCAGAGGTATCTTCCTTCAGGACCTGCAAACTATTCCTTGGAAATATAATTATCAGGAAGAATTGGGCCTTTGCCTCCCAGTCTCAATATAAGGATAGAATTCTAATTTCCTTAGTTGCCAGCTAGCAGACACAGCTAGCCTAAACACTTTGACACCACCCTTTGTAATTTTTTACTTCCCTTCCTACTTGAGCCCCCCTCATGCCTCCCTACTCCTTTAATCTTCCATTAAAATGCCCAGTCATCTCTGCACTAATCAAATGGAGCTGTGCTCTTGCCCCTACAGTCAGTAATTACCAAATAAAATCTGTTTTCAGCACTTTAATGTCCAGCTATGTTTATCTTTGACACTGGCAATATAGGAACAGAATTTTCCATATAGTTCCAATGTCATCACATGCTTAGCAAACTAAATATAATTTCTGTAAATATGCTTTAAAGACAGATTGTGCGTTAAGAATGTAAAAGAAATATAAGAATTAAACTTCCTAAATAAACAACATGGAATTAACATGAGATTCAGCAATTCATATGCATGAATTTAATATGTGCCAAAGTTGGTCCCTTTTTTTTAATTAATTTAATTTATTATTTTTTGGGGGGTACACCAAGTTCAATCATCTGTTTTTATACACATATCCCCGTATTCCCTCCCTCCCTTGACTCCCCCCACCCTTCCCGTCCCAGGAATTAGTAGAAAAAGATGAACTAGTTCTTAAGCTGATGTTAGTATATATGAAATAAATGAAGTATGTAGAAGTAAATGTAGAAGAATTATTTTATAATCTTAGGATGGGAAAGGCCTTTCCAAACAAGTCATAAAATTCAGAAGCTATAAAGTGAAAGATTGATAGATTCCACAAACTCCACATAAACTTTAAAGTTGTAATCTCACACTCGTGAGCAAAATTAAAAGACAAACAACAGAGTGGGAAGAAGTATTCTCCACACAAAATCTGACAGTCAATAGCCATAATTCTAATGCCTACAAAAAGAAAGACAAAAAAGATAACCACCAAAAAAGAAAAATCAACACATATAATGGAAGGATAAATGTAAGTAACCAATTATATGAAAAGATGGTCTAACTAAGGAAATGCAACTTCAAATAATGAGATGTCACTTTTTGTGTATTAGGCAAAAATTAGAAAGATTAATTATAAACAATGATGTCAAGGGTGTAGAAGATGTAATCCTCTCATATTTTGTAAGGCAAAATGTCAAATTTTAAATTTCCACCTCCTTCAACATGTTATATCTTTACTGTGGGATACTACACAGCAGTAAAAAAGAATGAGAGGGATCTATATGTACTTACAGTAACACTTCACCAGGATATATTGTTAAATAAAGGAATCAAGTTGAAGGACAATGTGTATGATGTGATTGCATTTAAGTAAAGAAGAACAGATCAAAATTAAGTATTAGTGGTATTTGTATAGAAATTCATAGAAAAATGGAGGGTATTTAAAATTTTCCACCTACATGTGTTGCATTGTTTTAATTTTTACTATATTTAATACATATTATTTGTGTAATTTTAAAAAGTGAAGAACTAATAATTCTCTAGTAATTTCTTAAACTCAATTTTATAGGCTCAGCAATATTAAAAAGAATGACACATTTCAGTACCTTCAAGACATTGACATATCATAAAATCAGGTTAAAACCCTATAGTTTGGTTCCATGAAAAACTTTTTTTTTTTGTTTATGCATAGCTGTCTGGAAGAATATTTATAGAAATTTTAATAGTAACTATTTATTTCAAGTGATTTTGACTTTCTTTTTTTGGCCACCCCTCAGCAGTGAGAACGTGAAGTCCTAACCACTGGACCACCAGGGAATTCCCTTGACTTTATTTCTTATGTTCTTATAATCAAAGCCTTTTAAAAATTTCATTATGAGTGAAAAGGCATATCATCTGAGAGGTGATAACCATAGCTTTAAAATTTCAAGTCATCGGACATTTGTTGCAGAGCAGGCTCTCTTCTACACAGCAGAAATATGAGAAAGAATGAGGTATATTCCCTTTTTTCAGGGAACTAGAAGTCTAGTTTTTATAAGAAATGTGTTTCTTTTCTTTTTTTTTGACATTGCCTAAGAAAGAGCTAGAACCTAATGATTTGGAAACAAGAGTCACATTCTTGATGTTTATAATAGTGAAATGGACACAATAAAAAATGTTCATTGTATTTTAGAATAAATAATTTGTGGCCCTCCTTTCTGAGGATAATTGAATAGCTATGCCAGTTATCTATTGAAAGCTGTTCCTAGTAATAAGAAAACTAGACTCTCTGCATGTAGGAGAAGGCTTATTGTTTACCTCCTTTTAATTGAGGGGGAGCAGAGAGGGGAACAGGGCATTCTCCATTGCCAGGTCATTCATAAGTGTACCCATCAAATCATGATAAAAGGAAAATCCATCAGGAAGATAGAGCTGTTATAAATATATATGCACCTAGCATGAGAGCACCTAATACATGGAGCAAAGACTGACAGGAATCAAGGGAGAAATAGATAACTCAACAGTAACAAATATTTCACTATTCTACTTTCAGTAATGCATAGAATAACTAGGCAAGAAGATCAACAAACTTATGAATTACCTTTCAGCAAGGGTGCCAGGACTATTCAATGGGGAAAGAATAGTCTTTCCAACAAACAGTGCTGAGACAACTGGATATCTACATGCAAAAGAATAAAATCGGACCCTTTCCTCACACCATATGCAAAAATTAATTCAAAATGAATCAAAGACCTACATGTAAAATATGCTAAACCAAAAAACCCTTAGGAGAAGACATAGAAGTAAATTTCATGACCTCAGATTTGGTGATGGATTCTTATATATAACACCAAAAGCATGAGCAGCAAAAGAAAAGTAGGATACCATTAAGAAAGTGAAAAGTGATCCACAGAATAGGAGAAAATATTTACAAACCATACATCTTATTAGGGATGTGTATCTAGAATATATAAAGAACTCTTACAACTCAATAATAAAAGTATTACTATCCCAATTTTTTAAATGGGCAACAGTTCTGAATAAACATTTCTCCAAAGAAGATATACAAATGGATAATAAGCACATGAAAAGATGCTCAACAATCATTATTTATTAGGGAAATCCACATCAAAAATACAATGAGATACCACTTGACACAAACTAAGATGGTTAGAATCAAAAAGTGAAATAATAACAAGTGTTGGTGGGAATGTTTAGAAATTGGAACACTCATATACTGCTGGTGGAAAAGTAAAATAGCACAGCCACTTTGGAAAACAAGCTGGCAGTTCCTAGAACAATTAAACATAGAGTTGCCATAGAACACAGCAATTCAACTCATACCCAAGGGAAATGAAAACATATGGCCACACAAATGCTTGCACAGGAGTGTTTATAACAGCATTATAACAGCCAAAGATGAGTACAACTCAATGCCCAACAACTGACAAATAGGTAAACAAAATGTAGTATATCCAAACATTGAAATCTTATTTGGCCATAAAAATGAAGCATTTGATACATGCCATCAAAATGGATGAAGCTGAAAGACGTTATGCTAAGTGAAAGAGGCCAGGCACAAAAGACCATAGAGTGTATGATTCCATTTATTTGAAATGCAACACAAATATAAACCACATCCATTATCACAGAAAGTTCTCTTGGACAATGCTGGTCTGTCCAGTAGTAATGGAAAGGCTTGTTATCCTTTAAGCATGAATAGTTTCTAAGAAGTCATCTAAGAGTTGGAAGAACTACTACTACAAATTAGATTCTTAGGCAAGAATTTGGAATGGAGAGAGATTTGACTTTAGAGAGGAGAAGGTGATATGATAAAAGCATGAAGAGATTTGAAGATGCCTCTTTTCCCCTGCTAGCTTTGAAGGCAGAGGAAGGGACCATGAGCCAAGGAATAAAAGAAACGCAGCTCTAGAAGCTGGAAAAGACAAGACATGGATTCTTCCCTAGAGCTTCTGGGGAGAATATGGGACTGCTGACAGCTTGACTTTAGTCCAGTGAAACTGATTTTGGAACTCTGACCTCCAGAGCCATAAGAGAATAAATGTGTGTTTTAAGCCACTAATTTTGTGATAATCTGTGACAGAAACTAATAGAAAATCACTACATGGAGGTTGTAGGGGAGAATCCGGTTCCTTGCCTTTCCATCTTCTAAAAACTACCCACATTCCTTGGCTCACCATCCCCTTTCTCCTCAATGTTAGCCATGGCAAGTCAAGTCCTTCTCGTAAGGCATCACTCTGACCTCTTCTTCCTCCATCTTCCACTTTTAAGAACTCTTGTGATTACATTGGGCTCACCCAGACAATGCAGTATAATATTGCTGTATTAAGGTCAGCTGATTAGCAACCTCAATTCCATCTGCAGCCTTAATTGTCCTTTCCCATGTAAGGTAACATATTCACAGCTTCAGAAATCAGGAAATAGACATCTCTGTGTGGCTATTGCTCTGCTCACAATGGGTTAATCATTCTGTTAATAAAATTAAATATATTAAGCAGCAGTCTGGCTTGGATAATTCCTCACCTCTACCCAGAAATGGAGAGAAGTTAAAATATTCAGGACTCTGTCCAGTTGGATTGGACTGGAGTGGGGCTGAGTCAGTGATAGGATTCAAGGATGATTCCAGAAGTGAAACTGTAGATGCACAGAAGGGCAAGGGGTTGGGGATGATGCTTCTGGGCTTGGACATTTTAAATGTGAAACGCCTATGGCATTTGCAGCTGAAAATGCCCAGTAGGCAGTTTTATGGGAGTATATGGAATGGTGACACTCAGTTAAGAAGTTTGGGTTGGAGATGAATTTGGGAGTCATTAGCATAGGTGGTAGTGGAAACCATGAGAGTGATGTATGTTAAGTAGGGCAGAAGGAGAGTAAGAAGCAAAAAGAGCAGTGACCTGAAGATAGAATGGGAGGGAACGTCCCACTGTAGAGGAAGATGTACAATACCCTCACAGTTCCCTGCTTCACAATCAGGGCACTCACTTCCCCAGCTGCTGGGAGCACTGCTTGCTTTGGCTCACAGCTATGTCACAGCTATATCACCTCTCTGGAATTGCCCTCTGCCCGAGGGAGATGCTTTGCCCTACTTTGAACCCATTCTCTGGGGAAATCCCTCATGCAACAAATGATCAATGTAGAAATCCAAAGCCATGGTCTTTTTGCCTCAATTTGTGACATCAATTAAGGGCCACCGTAATTCAAGAACTCTCTGTAGGATCAGCCGAGGCCTCTGTTGCAACTGCATCATGGTTCAACTTCTCCCCTGCCCAATCCCACCTTTCCCACAGATAACCATCCTGAAAGCACTCCAAAAAACCACATACACACATCTCCATTTTAGTGTCCATTTCCAGGGGATTCTAACACTAATACACTCACATCTAGTGAGTGGCTGGAAAAAGTTAATTCTGTGGAAGGAACAGTAAAGAAATGATTTATAACAGAAGAACAAAAAGAATCAAGAGAGTATGGAGTCTTTGAACCAAGAAACTGTGGAGAGTTCCCAGAAGAAAGTGTGATAAACAATGTCACATGCTGCAGAGACATTCAGTGAGATAATGACTGGAAAATGCTGAGGGAAGAAGCTAAACTGACGTGTGTTGATGATTCAATAAAGGATAAGAAAGAGGAGACAGGAGGCAGTGAGTGTAGGTGACACTTCTACAAAGTTTGGATGTTGGGGTTGGATTCAGAATGGAAAGGAGCCAGAGAGGAACACAGGGACAGAAATGGGAGAAACTCAAGCATTTTTAAGGTGCATTCATTCATTTAAAAAATAAATATCTATTAAGTTAATTAACATTTAATAAGTTAATAAATATTTGTCTACTATATATGTCAGTGGTATATACAAGGGGTGCAACCACCCATGAGGCACTCAATCTGCCATCAAGGAGCTTACTGTCTGAGGGAAAGTCACCAGAGGGAGCTGACTAAGGACAAGTGATTGACTGCCAGGCAGCATGAAAGCGCCAGCTCAATTTATTTTATTTATTTATTTTGATAATTGCTTTTTAAAAAATTTTGTTTATTTCACTTTTGGCTGCATTGGATCTTCGTTACTGCACATGGGCTTTCTCCAGTTGCAACAAGCAGGGGCTACTCTTTGCTGCTGTGCGTGGGCTTCTCATTGCAGTGGCTTCTCTTGTTGCAGAGCATGGGCTCTAGGCGTACATGAGGGCTTTAGTAGTTGTGGCTCATGCGCTTAGTTGCTGTGCAGCATGTGGGATCTTACTGGACCAGGGATCGAACCCATGTCCCCTGCATTGGCATGTGGATTCTTAACCACTACACCACCAGGGAAGTCCTCTAGCTCAATTTATAGTGGCATCAATCTGCATGGCAATAAGTCTGTTGTGCTTCAGAGCTTAACACCTGAGTGGTGGGGCAGAGGAATATTCATTAAAGATTGGTTGGGTTTTGTAGAGTGAAAGGATAGGAAACTGAAGTGCTGGTTCAGGTAACCAATCTTGTGACCCAGGAGAAAGAGGCCAGAAAGGAGCTTAAAGGTTTGAGAGAAAATTTCACCACAGGGTTTTTTTAGATCAAAAATCTGTATTGTTGTGAGATTATGAGAGAATTGTAAAGAATATATGACATGTAGTCAGAGACTGAGTTTTGGAGTTTAAGGCTTATGAGGTCTATAGCCTGGTTCATTGGTCTACCAGGATGTTGGGCTTTTTTAGGATTATGGCAGGGTTTAGGGTGAAAATAAATGCTGTAAGGCTCGGTGTCTTTACTGAGTGTGAGAGAGGGATCCGGAGGTCAGTAGAGGGGAAGAGAGGAATGATCAGGGAGCTTGATCTCAAGAAGATGAAGTATTAATAGTCGTGTCCACTGAAGTAAATAGATGAAAATTTGGAGGAGATGGAGGCATTTATTAACATTGAAGCAAGAGTTTGAGGGGGCAAATTGAAAAAAGGTGGGAGGCAGGTGATGGTTAGGAAGAATCTTGGGAGAAGATGTTCGGGATAGTAAGGAGATGAAAGTGTAAAGGCAGGTTGGAGCTAGTAGAACTTCCCTTCCCTGAGAACCCTAGGGCTGAGAAGTATGGTTGAAAGTGACTGATCTCAAATGACTTAACTTGGTACAAGTTGTCTTGAGTCAGGAAAAGTAAACTGCATTTGCCAGAGGCAGTTAATTATTACAGCCAATAAAATCAAAAGAAGGTTTCTGGATCAAGTACAAGAAATGAAAGTGTATTAAATTTTGGCAATGTATGAAGTTGAATTTTTTTAATTAAAAAGTATTAAATGCCACGAAGCAACTAATATTTCCTGCCACATCAGTAAATAAAGGATGTCACAGTCATCAGCGATTGCAGCCACTACCAACCTTTGTTGTGGGTTTTGAAAAAAAAGTGAGCCCTAGGACTTCCCTGATGGCACAGTGGTTAAGAATCAGCCTGCCAATGCAGGGGACACAGGTTTAATCCCTGGTCTGGGAAGATCTCACATGCAGCAGAGCAACTAAGCCCATGTGCCACAACTACTGAGCCCACACACCACAACTACTGAAGCCTGAGCATGTAGAGCCCGTGCTTCACAACAAGAGAAGCCACCGCAATGAGAAGCCTAGGCACCACAACAAAGAGTAGCCCCTGCTCACCAAAACCAGAGAAAGCCCATGAGCAGCTATGAAGACCCAACACAGCCAATACATACATACATACATACAGACAGACAGACAGACATAAATTTATTAAAAAAGTATTAAGTTCTATTTATATTGTATTTTATTGTCTTAATTTTTATTGATAGATTTAAAAGAAAAACTAAATCTGCTAAACCTCGTGCCTGACCAAAGTACATTAAAAGCATTTTCTAAACCTCTGAAGTTAATATAAACAACACTATACAGTGGGGTAAAGAGAACATTTACTTCAACATATTAAGTAGAAATTAAATGATGAATTTTTCTTATTAACAGGCACAAAGTAATGCTCCTAGGCTCTAACTTTGTGCTAAGTTAATGACCAATTCTTGGTCAGAATCCTGATTTTGTATAGATTTATATTTTCACCCTTCTTCAACACACTCCTCACAGGTTTGGAAATGGGACTTGTGATGGTTAGTTTTATGTGTCAACTTTGGTAGCCTATAGTATAGTATTCAGTTATCTAATCGAGTACTAATCTAGGTGTTGCCATGTAGTATTTAGTAGGTGAGGTTAACATCTATGAGTCGACCTTAAAGGGATTATCTTTGTGATATATGTGTATATACCTATAAGTATATATCTATATCTCTCTCTAGATATATAATCACTTCTTGTGATTATCCTTGTAATATCTATCTATCTATCTATCTATCTATCTATCTATCTATCTATCTATCTATCTCCCCTATTGGTTCTGTTTCCCAGGAGAACTCTGACTGATACAGACCTGATCAGTACAAGGATAATTTTAACCCTGTGTTAATAATTGACCAGCGTAGGACCCAGACTGAACCAATAAAGCACGAGGAAACATTTAATCTGGAATTCTGGAGACGTTCTTCCTTATAATTCTGTGAACGTTTCCAGTGGTACCTGCTTCATTCTTCTTCTGACAGTTCTTTCCTTAGATATGAGGCTTGTAATGGCTGCAGCCCTTTCACTGTCAGGTTGAGGATGAGGACAACACACCACGAAGGCAGAGCCAAGACACTGGCAGAGACAGGGAGCTGGGGCTGCTGGTTAAATCAGCACTGGGGCCTATCCTGCCTCTGGGATTCATTTTCCAAACCAGGTCTTTCCTCACTGTTTACATTGTAGGTGGGTTTTCTGAGACCTGCAGCCAAAATTATTCTGCCTAACACAACACGTTTCCTTAAGGTAAGTTCTTTGGGCTATTAAGAAGCAAGTGTGTCTGATCTGTCTGTTGAGATTCATGTCCTGTGTGGCTATGTGTTTACAATATTTGCTTATTAGGGATTAAAAAATGGTAATATAAATCAAAGGGTAGCTTTTCATAGAATCTTTGCAAGTTAAATTGTAGTAGGAGCTCCCCCAGAACAAAGTAACACTAGGGCCAGGAGGCCATAACTCAACTAGAAAGGAAAGCCCGTTATCTTTATGCGCTCATTAACTCTGAAGCTCCTTTCCATGGTTCCTGCATAGCTCTGTTACTATGTAACTCCTGCCTAACTCTGTAACTTAGCAAGGGCCCAGAGGCCATAGAAGGCGAAGTACCCAATCAGGTTATATTTTCCTTTGCTTGTTACCTTATTTGGGAGACAAAAAATTCCAATGTATAAGAGTTTAACCAAGGTATATAAGGTGATGCCCCACTGTGTTCGGGGCTCAGCCTTTGGATATGAATCCACTGAGCCTGCGCCAGTACAATAAACATTGCTTCCTGCTTATAGCCTTGGTGTCCTGTCTGCCGTTGCCAATTCCTGCTACAAAATAACAGTTATTTGTAAGGTTCCAATGTGTTCTATTAATTTGTTTTAGAAGTATTAAGATTCTTAAGGACTTCCCTGGTGGTCTGGTGGTTAAGACTCTGAGCTCCTAATGCAGGGGGCCCAGGTTTGATCCCTGGTCAGGGAACTAGACCCTGCATGCCACAACTAAGAGCCCGAATGCTGCCTCTACAGATCCTACATGTGGCAATAAAGATCCCACGTGCTGCAATGCAGACCTGGTGCACCCAAATAAATACATACATAAATAAATAGATACATTTTTTTTAAAAAAAGATTAAGATTCTAGTGGACTTATAGTATTGTACCCAATCTTTAAATGTTATGTCACCAACAAAGCATGGAACATGAAATTATTTGATCTTGTAGCAATAATGCACACTTATTAGAATTAGAATTATCTGGCAGATATATCTTGCAGGTGATATGGATATCATTAAAAGTGCTAAAGGAAACAGCAAAATAGGGCTGCCCACAGAATAGGGAAAATGATTAACTACCTGAGTGGAGGAGAAAAAACAATTTCTTGTAACATAAAATGAGACATAGAAAACCCAAATGGCACAGCAGTCTTTCTGCTCTGTTCTAGAGCTTAAATTATATACTTAAGTTCTTATTATTCAAGATCCCTTTAATTATCATGACTTTAATATTTCAAATCCGTTCACACAGCAGCTCTTAATTACTAGTATGCCTATAGGGGACCCCTCTCTCTTTTTCTCTCTCTCTCTCTCCCCAATGTTAGCTTCAAAAATTAATTGTCTATTGCTTTTTTAGAAGTATGTAAAAATTTAGATAAAAGTTTTATTCAGCTTGGGTTTGCATAAAGAATTCTAGGACTTCCCTGGTGGTGCAGTGGTTAAGAATCCGCCTGCCAAGAATATGGGAATCCTACATGCCGAAGAGCAACTAAACCCATGCTCCACAGCTACTGAGCCTATGCTCTAGAGCCTGCGAGTGACAACTACTGAGCCCATGTACCACAACTATTGAAACCCCAGCACCTAGAGCCCATGCTCCACAACAAGAGAAGCGACCACAATGAGAAGCCTGTGCACCTCAACAAAGAGTAGCCCCCTGTTGCCACAATTAGAGAAAGCCCTTGCAGCAACGAAGACCCAACGCAGCCAAAAAATAAATAAAAATTTTTTAAAAAGAATACTTAAATTAAAAAAACAAACTCTAGAAATCAATGACTGAATTGATTCTTGCTTTTCCTCACCAATCTGTTCCTTCTCCAGGTTCATCTGAGCCGGCAAATGTCACTGCCTTTGGCCAAGTAGCTCTTGGCAGGAACCTGGAAGACATCCTTGATACCTCTTTCTCCTGTCCTCTCACATCAATTCCATCACCAAGTCCTGTTGATTCAACTTCTATAGTGTGCCAAACGTAATCCTCTCTATTTTCGCTATGCTCATTCTGATAGTAATTACTTTATTTTCATCCAAAGAACTAGTCTCCCAACTATACTGTGCAATTCTGTTATTCCATTCTCCTCAGCAGCCAGAGTGAGTCGTTGAGATACAGTCTGACCATATCAATCCCTTGCCTAAAATACTTCAATAGCTTTTTTCCCATTTATGATCAAGTCTACAATCTTTAACTTTGTATCAGAAGCCCTGCCTGATCTGCCTCTGCTGTCCTATATGCATGCTGTATTATGTTTTTGTTTGTTTATTTGTTTATTGATTGATCGATTGATTGATTGGCTGTGTTGGGTCTTTGTTGCTGCACATGGGCTTTCTCTAGTTGCAGTGAGCAGGGACTACTCTTCATCGTGGTGTGTGGGCTCCTCATTGCTGTGGCTTCTCTTGTTGCGGAGCACGGGCTCTAGGTGCGTGGGCTTCACTAGTTGCGGCACATGGGTTCAATAGTTGTGGTGCACGGGCTTAGTTGCTTCGTGGCATGTGGGATCTTCCTGGAGCAGGAATTGAACCCACGTCCCCTGCATTGGCAGGCTGATTCTTAACCACTGCACCACCTAGGAAGCCCTGTTTTTGTTTTTTTATTGCATGCAACAGAAACTGACTCTAATTAGTTTCAGGATACAGATACAAGAGAATATCAAGAAAAATGTGAGCAACCAAGACTCAGGGAGGTAAAGAAACCAAGCCCTCCCCCAGGAACTTCTGCAGCAGCAGGTGGATTTGTCTCACTGGAATGCTGACATTGATATGATTACTTTTCTCTCTTAAATGTCTCAAATGATCAGGAGAAAGAATCCAATTGGCTTGGCTACTGTCAGACTTTTACCCTTGGATCTATCTATCCTTGAATCTATCTCCACAAAGGCAGGTCTCTCTTGTTTATTGCCATATTACTTGTGCCTTGCATAGAGTAGGGGCTCATTAAATATTGAACTAATTCATGTGCACCTAATTGAATAAAGGAATTGGCCATGGCCAGAAGACAGAGGCAATTAATACAGACACAGCTGTTGGGGGCTCACTCTGGGGTGTGGAGTCCGTTTGCAAGGTTGCGGGTGAGCTATCTACCTCAGGAGATAACCTCTACATGTGCTCTTCAGCCTCACCTTGCTCCACTTTTCTCCTCGCACCAGGAGCCTTTGGCCTTCTTTCAGCCCTTGAAACTGCTAAGATCTTTCCTAACTCAGAGTCTTTGCATATGCTATTCTCTGTGCCAGATATGTCTTCTCCACTGTGCTGGTTATAGATTTATTGCCTCTCAGCTATAAATTTATCTTTTCTGCCTGTTTTGTTAAAAAATAGGTGGGCCCTTTAAATAATTTTTCTGTCGGCTGATATAATATTAAACTTTGTCAGTAGAGGGAGCTAGAGAGACATTGCAGGAGACAGAAGGTCTTCCTTCCTGGTTCTCCAGTACTTTCTAGGCAGGCTCCTGCAGCATGGCTAGCAGATTCTTCTGGCACTCATCTTGGGCAGTTTTGTAGCAGAGTGCCTCCTGTGAGATACTTCGCCATGAGCAGCTTTCCCAGCACCTTGGAGGGCAGATTTCTGGCAAGTCCCAGAGGTTGGAGTTCCAGCAATTTCCACTGGTGTGAACTACAGTGATTTCCCTGCTAGCCAGCTACCCACAGCCAGGAATTCTCAGACAAGGTCTAGATCTCTATCCCAGGAGTAATGACTGCCCCTTATCTCTGCTGTTCCTCTATTCTTACTTCTCATTAGCCAATCCATTGTGACTTCAGTCCCTTGTTAATATTTCCTTTTTTTGGAGGAGGAGGAGGCTTGGCATGCAGGATCTTAGTTCCTCTGCCAGAATCAAACCCATGCCCCCTGCAGTGGAAGTAGTGCAATCTTAACCACCGGACCTCCAGGGAAGTCCCTGTTAATAATTCTTTATATAAAACTTTCCCTGTTCAAATGACCATGTAGTTTTTTTCTCTTGATTGGACGCAGACTGTTACACACCCCTATTCTTCACTTGTCTAATTTTATTTATTTTTTACTTTTCTTTATAAAGATCATTCCGCATAACACATGTACAATAAATGCTTTCATGGTAGACCGAGGATGGTATTAGATTTTAAATTGCTATTGCATTTTATTTTTTTTAATTTTATATATCCTTAGGTGATATTTCCTCAGAGAAGCCTTCTCTGATATCTCAAACCAAGTTACCCCTTTGCTTTTCCTTTATAACATCTTCCGTAGTTTTAAAATTATGCATTCATTGTGTGATTATTATGTCTCTGTCTTCTCCCACTAGTTAATGGCTCCAGGAGGGCAGTGATCATGTTTATTTTGTCTACGGCTATAAATCCAGTGCCTATTATAGTGACTAACCCAATAATAGGTCATTAAATGAAAAGAGAGTAAATCTTTATTGAGGTCCTATTACATTCAAGTCACTGGTGGCAACTGAAAAAAAAAAGAAAAATAGAACTCAATCCTTGTTCACAGGAGATTGTGACAAATTTATATGAAAGAATAAGACACACACAAAAAATGTAAAGCAGTAGGGAAGGTTTCAAAAGAATGGTACAAGTTGTAAGTACTAGTAATTCAGAGGCAATCAAGAATTTTATTTTTAAAAATATATTTTTTATAAACATTCCCTAGAAATTCATTTCTTCTTAGCTAATTGGATGTTATCCATTATATATCAATGGGGAGGAAAATGGTCCAAATGAGATCAATTATTTATTTTAGAAGATACTTTTTGGTAGAGTCATAATGAGTTATTAATTTCATTGAGTTTTTAACATCTAGCATTATATTTGTATTTGTTCTATGCATTGTAGGTTTCCTAAAGTAGAAATAATTAACTATAAAATTGGAGAAATTACTCATATTTCCTTTTTTCTAGGAGTGGGTCTCTGGCTTTAAGCCCTTTCTTCAGTGTGCATTGGTAAGGGCTGGCTGTTATCTGTTGATATCTATCGTGAGAGTCTTCTACACATTCTCACTTTGGTATGATTTTGGACAAATCTCAGAATCACGTACGCTAGGATTTGGAGCAGTTAATAGTTGAATTCTGTCCAGTTTCTTCACCTGGAGATGAGGGGCTGTACTATATGCTCTCAGATCGCTTCCAGTTCTCTCTGAAGACATGCACTCGCTTACTATCGGTTGAGCTATAATTCCCAGTCTCAGGTATGTTTCCTGCTGAAAGTCCATGGTTATTTAATGAATTGCTGGAAATGTAAATTTTATATAATGTATATACTTAGTGAGGTTTGGCATTTTTAGACATCAAGTGCTTATTAGAGTTTTGATTCTTTAGCCACATTGATCACATAATGCAACCTTCCTGGTCTTCAGCTTCCTGACTAGAGAGTAATATATTGACAAGAGAGCATGAAGTTTTTGTTTAATTAATACATTTTTCCTGAGAATTTTTATGTATCAGGCACTGCAGGAATCACTGAGGATACAAAATTAACACCTGATTCCTGCCCCCTATGTTTAGAGCAAATTGAAGAAGGAAGAAACTGATGTGACAAAGGTCAGCTAGAAAGCCATTGTGGTCAATCACTTACAAATCACAACACTATTTCCTTATGTCAACTGAAAAACAAGTGCACACTATGAGGGTTGTGAGTTAAGTTTTATTTGGGGCCAAATGAGGACTATAGCCTGGACTGTGGATAGCTCTGAGGACCTGTCAGTATACACATGATTTTGGTGGAGGTATGTGCAGTCAAGCACACATTTTTGCAGAAGTTTGCTGCCAGTCATGAGAGGCAGATGTCTCTGTTAATGACTGTAGTGGTTTTCTAGAAGTGAGAAGATACAAGAAATTGGCTCACAAAATCTTCTTCTGAAAATATCTATCTGAAGGCCTCTTTGCAGTTTTTCCCAGAGCACATTGTGCCTCATTTCTGATCTCTGCCCTGAACTCCTTTCAGGATGTGTTCAAAGTTGGTGACTACGGTGGCTAGTCACTTCATTCTTAAAGAATGGCAACAGATGACAAGCGATGATTTTTAGTTGGCACCTGTTTTCAGTATTTCGTCGTATTAAATCAAAAAATACCTTCCATAAGAAAGAAGATAGAATGGAGGTTATTCAATACACTGTGTCAAACTGAAAAACAAACAAAAAAACCAGTTAAAGATTTGTTTCACCAGAGGCAAGAAAATAGGGAATGCAAAGTCAAACTCAGTTGAGGGGATGAACTTTGCACACGAAGCGCTTTAAGGTAGGGTCTTGAGAAGTATGGCAATACAAATTGTTGTAAATGCAAAACTTTTGTACTATTGGACTCGAGATGAGTGTGTTAAATGTGAGCTACACAAAGCAGACCAGAAATAAAACAAACCCAGCTGCTAAAATTAAACTTTAGAAAAGTGACACTCAACCACGTAGACTGGGAATTTACACCAGTGTTTGGAGGCGCCCACCTAGACGCGCAGTAACCTCTTAGAGATCTGGATGTACTCCATGAGAGCCAGTCATGTTTTCCATATTTGAGGCAACCAAAACCAGACAGTCCTTTGTCCGGGCTTTCCTGTCAGCTCTACCGACCGCAGCTGCTGCGCTGGATACAGAGGAGAGACCGGCCAGCCACTGCTGAGCTCTCTAGCCAGAGCCCCGCGGAGAGAGCTGGCTTCTCATTGGATCAACGTACGGACATGGGCGGCTTTCGATTGGTTTAGGGGAAGGCGTGTCATGACGTCACGCTCGCCCCAAAAGTCGACCTGCTACTCTGGGAGGTGGAGAGAGAAGTCCCAGGGGAAGAAAATAACCCAGAACAACCTTCGCGGGCCTGAGCCTGCCCTCTTTCGGAGCTGGGGACCCCCTCCCACCTACCGGGAGAGCCCCGCCCCCACGCCCCGCCCGCGCCAGAGGATCAGGTGACCGCGGGCCGGCGCAGTCACGTGGCTGGGCGCGCCCGCCCGTTGTGGCCATGGCGGCCTCAAGCTCCAGTGTGGTGAGGCGAGTGGAGGAGCTCGGGGACCTGGCTCAGGCCCACATACAACAACTTAGCGAAGCCGCCGGCGAAGATGGTGAGGGAGTCGAGGGGAGGGAGGCGGGCGGGCGGACGGTTGTTCAGAGCTGGCGCTCGCCGGCCGTCGGGGCTGAGGCTGCGGCCTGTTGTCCGTGGATCCCAGGCCAGAACTGCAGAAGGTGTTGCGCCGCGGGGTCGCTGGCCCACCTCCAGGAACGCACATCGCCTTAAGCCAAGGCGTGAGCTTCGAGACCCCATTTTTCATAACCCGTGAAAACCGCTGAAATCTCAGTCAGATCAGTGCTGCTTGTCTTTACGTGTCTCTGTAGCGACTGGGAAAAGGGCAAGATCTGGATGAAAGTACCCTTGGAAGTTTAATTGAGTGGTTGAAGTTGGATGATAGTACGCAAATCAGCTGTGGTGGTTTTGCGTGTAAGTGAAGATAGCCAGGCGTGTATGACCTTTTTCCTTGCGGCGTTGTGAATGTCTGTGTTATGTTTTGGGTTCTAAATTGAACTGTGAAAAATGCAGAACAATTGTCTGCATTCTAATTTAGAAGATTCTCTCACATTCATCGCCTCAGGTCTCGAGAGGGCCCTGTCAGTACTACAGTACTTTTTTGGAAATGTCTAAGCGGTTTCTTTAGGAAAAACTGACAGAGAGGATTACCTCGACTTTTGTTCTCTTTTATTACTTTTCAGCAGCCTGTAGGTTTCCACATTATTTCTTTTTGAGTTTTGTACCTTTACTACAGAAAGACAGTTTTAAAAATTCTTGTGGACTGTCTCATTGTCATCGAACTCATAGGAAAATAGTGGAACGTTTTCCCAAGCGATTGAATAGTTGGTGAATTTATTGAATAGGATCCATGATAAAATGGCTCTAGTTCCAGTGAAGATATTTGCTGGATTTTCTTTTCTAAGGGGTCTGTTCTTAGAAACCCACAGACTACCCTGAAGCTATTTCCTTTTTTGGTTTGTGGTAAGTGAATCACATGAATAGTTAGTTCATGGACAGCAGTAGCTATTCCCTGGAAGTGTATCTAAGTTACTTCTAAATAAGCTATTTAGTGATCTCCACCCCACTCCCAGCTCCATTAGAACCAGCCTCAAAGAATGTGTGTTATTCACTTACCACTGAATCCAAAAGCCATTCTCATTTTCCATTGGGATAGTTCTTTAGTTTAGAATGAGGACTGAAATTAAAAGTAAAGTGGTATATATTCTTGTTTGGAGGCTTTAAAGTTCTGAAATGTACTAGTTAAAATAATAGTTGTCCACGTTATGAGCTATTCATCAGTGTTACTAGCAAGATTTTCTTATTTTATGCAGTGTAATTAAAACATGGTTGCATGTATTTGAATTGAACTTGTATGTTCCCATACAACAAAAATAATATACACACTAATAAATAAATAATAAATAAAAATAAATAAAAGTTAAAAAAATATGCACTCAAAATTTGTCCTTTAATGATATTTATATTAGCTTATAGGGATTGATAGTTCTTCTTGTCTTTAAATTAGATCACATGCAGCCAGACACTAGTGAATCTAAGAATACTCTCCTTTTTACTTCTGGTCAATTTTTGTTCATTTATTTCTCATTGTACAAGCGTAGTGTGTTTACTGTATGGAAATATACCATGAGAAAGGGACTTTTTCCAGGGACTGTGTAAGAATCACTTGTCTTTGCCTTGTCAGTTACTTTGAATGGTTAGGAAAAATACTACATTTGATAGAAATTTTCTAAAATGTGAGCCATTATCCCTCCACCTCTGTAATTATGTCATGAATTCATGTGAGATACTCCTTCAGGCAATGGTTCAGTGAATTCAGTGCAAATGTTTACATTTAAAATAATCCTGCAAATTAAGAAGAAAATATCAACTCAGTGTTTAAAGAAGTACCTAAGGAGTGTTGTGTTCCATATAATTTAACTTAACAATAGAATCTTTTTTTCTTAGCTGTGTGGATGATATGTCTGAGCTGAGGAGAGATAGGAGGGCAGTGCAAAAGAAGTAGTTTTCAATTTTGGTGAATAGTGGACCTCACAGTGTTCAGAAACTGGTTTAGACACAGGTTAGGCCTTACCAGGGAAAACTTAAGGTGATAGTATTATTTCCAGCAGATGCAACTTAAGCTGGTGGTGCTTTTGTTTCAACACTGAGCAGCTTACCTACCTATTTGGTGGTGAGGCTGGATCAGATAGACCCTCACCAAGTGCTACATTTTCTGTACATTTGCCAGTGAGGGGGAAAGGGTATATATTTTATGAGGAAGCTACAGAGGGGCACACTCAGGGACTTAAGCGTCTTGATGGTGGGCATATTTAAATTTGACCACATGAGATGATGCAGAAGGGTGGATGGGACCTTGGTATGGACATTTTGTAGCTTAGGGAGGAAAAATCCATAAAAAAAAGTAAAAACATAGGTGCAAAGGGAATATGACATGAGAGAAAAGGAAGAAATTAGACAAAGTAGAGGGCAGGTGAGGGGGAGTTGTTTTTAAAGGGTGTTTAGTTTAATTTTGTCCAGATTTTGAAGGAATTAGGTAATTTCTCCCATGTCTAGGTTTTTTAATGAATAAGATATTCAAGTATATTGTGTAATTTTAATTGTAACAGCTATTTGCATAAAGTACATAAACACAATTATAAAGTTATTGCTCAGAGTGCTTACATTTTATGAGACATTTGATTTAATTATATTATTATTTCTTTAATAAATTTATTTATTTATTTACATTTTTGGCTGCATTGGGTCTTTGTTGCTGCGTGCAGGTTTCCTCTAGTTGCTGCTAGCGGGGGCTACTCTTTATTGCGGTGACTTCTCTTGTTGTGGAGCGCGGGCTCTAGGCACGCGGGCTTAGTTGCTCCACAGCATGTGGAATCTTCCTGGACCAGGGATTGAACCCGCGTACCCTGCATTGGCAGGCAGATTCTTAACCAGTGCACCACCTGGGAAGTCCAATCGTTATTTTTTGGAGAATTTTATTTATGAAATTATGTTTTTAATGGAAGTCCTTTCTGTAGATTTATGTATATCATTTGTACTATTCCAGTAAAAGTTTTAAATTTGTTGCTTAAACATTTTGAGTATATCAACATCATAAAAGAAGCATTATGAAAATATAGATTGTGCTTAAGAAATGGCAACTCAGCCTAGAAAGTTTTCAGTCCAGCTTTCAAGAATAAATTTCCATGATAAATTTAAGTAGGATTAGACATTATGATGTGTTTCATGTTTTTAGGTATGTAACTTTTTCATTTAAATGACACTGAAACTATGTGAAGTAATCATGTTTTTATCTCTTACAGATCACTTTTTAATTCGGGCCTCTGCAGCTCTAGAAAAATTAAAGCTTCTATGTGGAGAAGACAAAGAATGTTCAAATCCATCAAATCTTCTAGAACTTTACACACAGGTACTGAAACAGATGTGGCTTCTGACATGTCATTGGGGCAGATTGCTTATTTAAGAGGGTTGACTCCAAAATTTTGGTGTAATGAAATCAATTTATTCTCTATTTAAAGTGTTTAATTTTGTTCAAAAAACTGTATGTATAAAGCATATAGACTTGAAACTGTGAGGCACTATGCAAAGAAGTAAAGTTTGTTGGATGTGTTGATTAAAAAAGTCAGGGAAAAAAATCTTGCAGATAATGGTATTGCTTCCCTTTATACATAATTAAGCAAAACACTTGTATGTGCAATTTCCAAGCTCTAAAGGTTAGTCAGAGGGAATGAAGGTTTCTGTAAGGGCTCTGATTACTTTCTTTCCCCTGAAATGCACCTTTCCTTTGGATTCTCAACTTGACTACCTGTGCTTTTGTTATGTAAGTCCATAAGATTTTTCTGTTCCCCCCTTTTACTTTCCTTTCAAATTCAGACTTCTCTACAAGATTTGTGTTCATGGTTTTCTCAAACACTGCTGAGGCAAGTCAACATTAAGAAAGATAATTTTGAGGGACTTCCTCGATGGTCCAGTGGTTGAGACTCCGAGACTCCACGCCTCCACTGCAAGGGGCATGGGTTCCATCCCTGGTCAGGAAACTAAGATCCTGCATGCTGCGCAGTGTGTCAAAACAAAACAAAACAAACCAACAAAAAACCCCATAATTTTATTATAGTAACTAACATTTATATAGCACTTTTTAGTTGACAGAGTGCTTCATATGCCCTTACTTGGTTGCCAAGGATAATAAACATGAAGTGGTTATAGGAATTAGACTAAACTTAGTCACATTTCCAAAATGCACATTCATAGCACTTAGGTGCCTGACACTCTGCTTTCTGTTAGGAGGCACATGGATGTGGTTGAATGAGCCTGTAACAACTACCCACAAACCCCAGAGAGCTGCAGCAACTTGTGAGAAATTTACCTGACTTTATTTTTTCAGAAGGCTCCCAGCTTGTCTCTTTTCTTTTGCATGGGAGACTTCTAAACATTTTAACTTATTTCGAAGAATAAGGCAGAAGAATTAGAGCTGTAGATTAAAATTCCCCAGGCCCCTTTGGATCTTATTTATGGTTCTGAATCAACAGGTCATTTTCCTTAGGATGGTGATCTCTCCCTTCCTGGCTTAGGCCTTCTACACAGGAGCACTTAGAACAACTGAGTAGTGCTGTGTGCTAGGTAGTGTTCTAAGTGTTTACATATGTTAATTCATTTTACCCTCAAAGCAAGGGACTTTGAAAGGCCCTTCATTTTGTCAGTGAAGAAACTGAGACTCTAAAATGATGGTAAAATATGACTTGTCTTTGGTTAGTTAGGTAGAACTGATATCAGAACTCACCTTCCTTAGTCTTAGTCCAGGAGATAAAACAAAGAAAAAGGATTAGGTAGTTTTAAAGTGCTGGCTCTTCCTTTGAAGATTCAATATACAAAACTAGAGGTAGGGACCTTATCTTGATATGGCAGGCATTTAGAAAATGTTCAGGAGGTATATATGTACAAATAGCAAAGAATATAATAATTAAACTTTTTATAATTATATTGTATATGATTAGCTTATCTGAACTAAAAAAATATCCATTTTATTTTTTGAGGGAAGCTAGATTATCTTAATTTAGGATTTCAGTAAAATACTAGGAAGTTTACTATAAAGTTCGTCTTAGATTATATAGCTAGATATTTTGACTACTTAGATTTAAATACTGTGCTAGAAGATTTAAATATCTGGTAAAGCATCTGTATGTGTAAGATTAAGCTGTAAGAGTTGTTCATTCAAGTTTAAATCACTTATACTTTTTTTTTCTCTTTTACTTCAGGCTATTTTGGACATGACATATTTTGAGGAGAACAAGCTAGTAGATGAAGATTTTCCTGAAGATTCTTCACAAAAAGTAAAAGAGTTGATCAGTTTTCTTTCAGAACCAGAAATTTTGGTTAAAGAAAATAATATGCATCCAAAAGTAAGTTTTGCACAGCTATGAATTATGGTGGAATGCTGCTAACCCCTGCTGTACTACCCTTTAGAATCTGTATTTTTTTTTCTTAAATGTATTTTTGTCTCTGTTTTAAATTAAGATTGAAGGAGGAACATATGAGAGTTGAACATTTCAGACTGATGTCACAGCTGAAGTGTCATTTTTATAAATATGTTTCAGAATGTTTATATGATGGAATTATATTGTAACTATAGTGCCTACTCATTTTCTAAACACACACATTTGCTATTTCTGCTCCCTTTACTTTTGCAGATGCTGTGTTTTCCTGACGGTCCCTAGTAATCTAATACCACATCTCTCGTCCTTTCACAGTCCTCTTCCTCCTGGACATTTGCTGCCTTTTTTACCAATGATCACCCCATCCCTCGGAGGGCCTGCATCCTCCTCTTCATCTCTGAGAAGCCTTGCTCTTGCTCTTTTCCAAGCATCTCCCCTCTCTCCCATCTGGAAACTTAGGCACTCCCCAAGGATATCGCCTTAATCCTCTGATAGTCTCTATTTTGTCTTTGCTTGACAACTTGTCCACATGCTTTTTACTGCTGTTTAGATGATTCCAAGACTTTTGTCTCTAGCCCTGGCTACTCTTTGAAGCAGATAATTTCTCATCTTGAACTGTCTGCTGGTTATCTCTGCCTAGATATCTTTGTTGCTCTTTGTGCTTATCAGGGAATGCTAACTATGGAAACAACCCCAAGTTTTAAATGATACCACAAAGTAACTAGGTTTGATTTGTTAAAATTGTTTTTGTGTATGTCTTTTCATTATTTAACAGTAGTAGAAATTGTTTCAAGTAACATATTTCTGAAAACTTATTTTTTCAATCAGATTATGGAATACTTATATTTCAAATATATTAGAGAATTGACTACTAAAATACTTGAACATCAGTTTCCTAGAAATATTTGTAAATTGGAGTATTTTAATTTTCATGTAGCAATAGATTTCTCTATGCCTAATTGATTTAAAGTAAGGCATTCCTGTGTAGATGGTAAGTAAAGAGCAAATTTTGTAAAATGAGTGTTTTTAATTGCCCTATTTTGAAATTTAATTTTGATTTTTTCAGACATGAAGTTTCTCTTTTTAGCTATGTCTTTGTTGTATTCCAGCACTGCGATTTGCTTGGGGATGAACTCCTGGAATGTCTCTCTTGGAGACGAGGAGCCCTACTCTACATGTATTGTCATTCTCTGACCAAAAGGAGAGAATGGCTCACCAGAAAATCTAGCTTGCTTAAAAAGGTGAAAAAGCATTCCTCATACATTTTTGATTATTGACATTTGTAGGTTTCCAAAAACTGTCTTTAGTACAGGATTAAGAATAGAGGACTCAAAGGACCTGGGTTTGCATTCCAGGCCTGTACTTACCAGCTATGTAATCTTAAATAAGTTGGAATTACTGTGAAGATTAAATAACATGTGAAAGCCCTTTGTAAACTGGGAAGTTTTACTTTTTTTTTTTTTTAAGTTCTGGATTTTTATTTTTTATAATACAAGATAGATAATCTATATTAATTTCTAAGCATATTTTTTGGCCTGAAGAAAGCAAACTTGGTTGTGAGCTTCTCTCTATCAGCAGATCACTCCTGAAGATCCCACATGACCCTGCTCCTAGAAAATTGTGGCCCTCTGATTTTTCCTTATTCTTCTGACCAAATCAGTAAATCCAAAGATCCTGTCTTAATATTTGTATCACTAAGGATCCTTCCTAGCTTGGGTTGATTGTACACATGGTTTATGTGGGCCTGCAAATGAGAGGTCAAACTTTCAGATGTAAAAGTTTGATCATAATATTTCTAAATTATAATAAGCACATCCATATTTTTAACAAGTTGTTGAACACATTTTTATTATCTTTATCTTTTCCTCTGATGACATTTTTGACAAGTATATTACTGAATCATGTATTCTTGATTAATGATTTTTTTCCCCATACTCTTACTAATTGGAGGCTTATACCTATAAAAGTTTTGGGGTAGTAGGTCCTTATATTGTAATGTAATAACCATGAGATATATCTATATATTAGCCAATATTTTGTTGGGTAAAAATATTAACATTCGAAGTTTCTACAGCTCTGCATCTAATACTAGGATTCTTTGTCTTTGACTTTGATTTAGTACCTTGTTGATGGAATCAGTTACTTGCTACAGATGCTGAATTTTCGGTGTCCCATCCAGTTAAATGAAGGAGTTTCTTTCCAAGACCTAGACACAGCTAAATTACTGAGTGAAGGTAATGTGATGTTTTTTTTGCAGTTTTCTAAGTGGTTTAAAGCCTTTTAAAATTTTAAGAAGTTTATTAGATTTAACTCTGACTTAAATAAATTTCAAGTTACATTATAGACAAAAAAATAATAAAAGGGGTTTTTTAAAAAATTCAAAAATCTCATATAATGATAGAAAAATACTGCTAATCTCTGCTTCGTAATTTAGGGAGAGTAATACATCATGTTGCCTGCATCCTTGATTTATGCCCTTTTTATGCCACTGAAGAGTCCCCCTTCCCAGCAGCCTTTGGCTCATTGCTTAGCTGGGAACCTGGATTTCAGATCTCTTAAAGGAGCAGCTCTGAATTGACATCACTAATTGCCTGGGTAGCTTGTTAAAAATACAGATTTCTGTGTGTCACCTGCAGGTTCTGATTTAATATGTGGAGTCCAGGAATCTATTTTTATAATCTCCTGTAATTATGATGCAGTCAGATTTAGACATCACTGCATCTAGAGAATGCCAGTCTTGCCACCTTTTTTTTTTTTTTTTTTTTTTTTCCTGTGAAAGTCATCTTTCTGCCATGACTCTTACTTCATGGGTTATTCACCCTCTCCCACCCTGCACTCTCACATATGTGTTCACCAAGGGTATGAACAGTGCAAAGTGAAATATTTTATTGAAAACCATGCTGAGCATTAGCAGAAAAAAAATATCAAGGAAAATTTATAGCAGCAAAAAGACTAGTTACAGAGTAATGGATTCCTTGGGGAGTAGAGAGGGAGAATGTGTAAATTTTTACATGGTTCATCTCTTCCTTTGGTATTTTAATGCAGTGCAGTAGTTTAGCATAGTTTGTGGAACAGCAGCCTCACCCTAGGTCCTAGGATTTTGTTTAAAATGCAGATTCATAGACCCAGTCCAATACTTGAAATCTGAAAGTTTTGGAGGTAAGGGCCCAGGAGTCAGCATGTCCTCCAGGTAATTCTAATGCAGGCTAAAGTTTGAGAACCACTCTTTAGCATATAGCTTGTTTCCTCTCCTCAGAAACACCTCTCCATAGGATATCTGCGTACCTTGTTTAGCCATCATTCCTTGTTAATATAAAGGATGAGGCTAACTTAGAGTTGGGCACAAATTGGATGCCAGATCTTCCTCAGGCAAACACTTCTCATCTTTCCCTAGCGGCTTCACTTTGTGGGACTTACTTCAGCTCCTCCTCCTAAGGCTCTATAGTCTGCTTAAAAGTTAACCTTCCCTTCGTTTTGGTTCTATCTCCTTACTCCCGTCTACCAGTCTTTTTAAGAATAATTAGGGTGTAGGATCACAAAAATGAAAAAGAATATGCATTTGATGAAATGCCCTGTCCAATATGAAATATAATTCTGCAGTGAAAATCATTAATTTGGAAAGACAAACTAAAGCTATTCCTTAAGAAAACTCTATGAAGTTAAGAAGGGCATGTGGAATCCTGATTTTTGCAAACTGAGGATTAAAGAGCTTTAGTGAGTTGTACAAAGTTGATAATGTATCCCCACATCTTTATAATTCTAGGTCTATTTGTTTTTATATCAAATTAATATACTTTGTATGTCATAAATGGTTAATTATATAATCACCTTCTTCCATAATAAGTATGCTTTCAACTTTTGATGGAAATCCTGTGGTGTATTCCTTTTTTCCTGGGAACATAAAGCATCTTGGATACAATTTAACATCTTCAGTAATTTAGAATTGTATGGCCTCTCAGGGTCATGATTATGCAGGATCATCTTTATACACTCGTATAGAAATATAGGAACTATATTACTGATCCTCGAGTATACGCCTAAATAAAAGCTGTATTCATGGATGGGATTGAGGGAGTCTCTGAGTACTCTGAAATTGTATGCGGAATATGAGATGTACCTTCTGGGAAAGCTTCCATCGATTTAGATTAGATTCTCAAAGAAATCGTAAAGAGAACCCCAGAAAGGTTAACACGCTGACCTAAATGGTTCTTTAAAAATAATTCTTTTTTGGGGGTTGGGACTGGGCCTCTTTTGTAAGTAAAATAGAGGTAGAGGTGCCAATGAGATGAGGACTGTATTAGTGATATTTGGCTTTTCTAAGTATAGCTGTTAAATGAGAAGGGAAAATACTTAATGATGTAAAAGGATTTTATGAGAGTCGTAATCACCAGGATTTCTTTTTAAATTTTTAAATTCTAATCTCTCAACTTAAATGACTTTCCCAGGAATATTTAGTGACATTCATTTGCTGGCTATGATGTACAGTGGAGAAATGTGTTATTGGGGATTGAAGCATTGTGCAGATCAACAGCCAGAAAATCATGAAATGGATACTGGTGTTTCTGGAGCAAGCTACACTACACACAAAGAACCCTTGGATTTCCGAGAAGTAGGAGAAAAAATTTTGAGAAAGTATGTATCTGTGTGTGAAGGACCCCTGAAAGCACAAGAATGGAATACAACAAATGCAAAACAAATTTTAAACTTCTTTCAGCATCACACTAACTAGTAAGTTCATCTAGTCCTTTTCAAACAGAAAAAGAAACAAAAAGACTCAGGAAATGGAAGTTCCAGAAGAGAAGACATACTGATACTAAATTTAAGAACATTACAGTACATAAAGATAGCCAGCACGGTTACCCTTTTTAAAATGCCATCACCATCTTTCACTGTATATTCTTAAATCTGTGAAGGAATGATTCTTTAATTTCTAAAATGGCATTTATGTTATTCTAACTCAGCCTGAACTACAGATATCCTGTAACTAATACTAAGGAGAAATCCAATCTATCTCTATAAAGATTTTTTTTTTCTATTACTTTAGATTTTTTTTTATTGTGGTACAATATACATAACATAAAATTGAACATTTTAACTGTTTTTAGATTATTTTTTAATCTCCCTATCTTGAAGTTTGCTATGCTTCAAAGATTAAAATCAAGTCACCTCTTTGCTTTGGAAATATGCTATAGATATAAAAATTGACAAAATGAAAAGTTGTGACTAATATCCATGTACCATTTCCAGAATAAGATAAATAACAAAAGACTCCACAAAATAATTTCTGTTTGTTTCACCACATACTACTAATGGCATTAAAAATTTTTAGTCTATTAGGTATTTTATAAAAATTTAAAAATGATTTTCCTGTTTTGTTTGAAAGAATATACATGGTTTATTAAATGAGCAATGAAGATAAAAGCAAGTTAGGTTAGTCCGCCATTAGTCATATGTCTTTAGGGCACATCTTTTCATATATTTTGAAATTTTAGTATTTTTTGTCTTTTATTGTAGGGGCGAGTGTTAAAGGCCAAGAGCCTAACGTGGTATCTTGCTGACAGTCTTTTTGTCTGTCTCAGTTCCTGTTGTCTTGGGATGATCTGTCTGATACCTTGCCAGTATCAGACAGATCATCTGGATATTGACTTCCTCACATTCCAGGAACTTAACTCCCATGGCTACACCATGAACATCACCATCCTGAGTTTCTCTTTCTGAAATGTTAAATTTCAATAGCTAGTGACATTTTCATCTTTCCAGCTTTTTACTTCCTCATTTTTGTTGATTTTTCTCTATTCCTTTTCTATCTCTTTAGCTTCTTCATAGCCGCCGCCTCTTGCTGCTCCCTTTTCTCCTCACAGTCAGCCTCTTTCAGATTTTTCTCCTTCCATGTCTAGCCTCGGGCTTATGGCGCACCATATGAAGTGCTCCCCACAGTCCCTTCAAATCCATCTTCCTCTTGTCCTTCAGCCTAATCATTCTGCAGGCCCTCCACATTGAATTAATCCTATCACTTCCACCTTCTTTTCTGGGATTCTGAGTTCCATGTGAAGTTCCTGCAGCTCCTTCAAAGTGGAATCACTCTAAGTATCTCACCTTCAGCTTTAGAAGATCCCTCAGCGTAAGCCTTTCATCTGTTACTAGTGTGGCCCCTGTCCCTTTCCCACTGTGGTTAATCCAGACTCTAACTTGCCTCATCACTTTCCTCTGGCCCTTTGCCCCCTCCCCTAGGACATGGCTCTTGGTCCTGTCTTGCAAAAAATAGAGACTATGAAGAGGTCAGTGTCAGTTTTACCCACTTTGCCCTACTCATTTCCCCCTTTTTTTAGAGGAAAAGAGATATCCTTCTTCATGTTAAAGACTAGTCTCCAGGTTTCCTCTCTGCTGGCTCCCTCATTTCCCTGGGGGCTTCTCTTTTCTCTGCCAGTACCCTGTAGGTATTGCTCTTTCCCAGAATACTATCCTTTTTCTGTTTTTTCCTCCCTCTTCTCCTCTTTTTCCTTCCTTTCTTCCTTTCTCCCTTTTTTTCTTTTTTACGTACTCTAAATACAGATGACTCTTGAACAACACAGGTTTGAACTACGTGGGTCTACTTATACCTGGGGTTTTTTCAGTAGTAAATACTACCATATTACACAATCAGCAGCTGGTTGCATCGCGGATACAGAGGAATCGCAGATACGGAGGGCCGACTATAAGTTATACTCAGATTTTTGGCTGCGAGGAGGATTGCACCCGTAACCCCCTTATTGTTCAAGGATCAATTGTACTTTTATGTGATGTTATTCATAGCCACGGCTTCTATCACCTGTAATGTTAGTTTGACTCCCAAACCTAAAGCTTGAATCCCAGCTTCTGCTCTCTAAACCTTCTAACTGCCTATTAATTATCTTCACTTAGATATCCTATAGTAATTTTAAATTCAGTATATTCAAACAACTAATCCTTATTTTCATTTAAAATCTTTTCTTGTTCATGTTTTCTCTTTTTTCAATCTTCCACAAAGCAGGGCAACACAAAATGCCGTAACCTACTTTTTTCTGCCTACGTTGCGAACCTCATGTCTGCAGCTCTTCCTGTGTGATTGTGTTCTCATCCAGTGTTCCTTAGGCTCCTTTTTCATAAACATTCTGATAGAGCTTCTTGTGACAAGGAGAGTCTCTCCCTATCTCTGCCTTTGTCTCCTTGTTTATCCTTACACAGCTAAGAAGATTTTTATTTAACCTAGCTTTTACAAGTTTTGCTATGAAAATTCCTTTGTGCTTTCTAAGTATAAAGGTTTTAAATCACAGGCCGCCCACCCTTGCCCCACCCTTTTTGGAGCATCATGATCAATCACAAGTGTACCAGTTCCTTCCCCAGTGTGCGTGTGTTTTTTTCCCTCGATACCCTCATTCTGGCTGGAATGCTTTGCCCTTCTTTGTGGCCAAGTAAATACCTATTTATCCTGTAGGACTCAGCTCCAGTGATATTGTATCCATAAGGCTTTTCCCAGCCCTTTTCAGTCAAAGTTCCTTTGCTTCTGCTCCCTGAGTCTTTCCCTCCCATGTTATCACACTTACCACATTGCTTTATAGTCATTTTTCTTATGAGTTGGCAAACTCCATATTTTAAAAATTTATCTTTATGCGTAGTGCTTAATGAATGGTAGGCCCTTAGTAATGTTTTTTGAATTAATAAGAGACATAATTCTTAAGTGCTGAACTCTGCCACAAAAGGGTTACTCCTCTTGGATTCCAGACTGCCATGCCCTCTGTACCAGTGGTTGACAAGGCCAAGAGGGAATTACTCTTGAGAGGAGTGAAGTATTTAGATTTAGAACCAGAGAAAACTAGAGAGCTTTCTCTTCAGAAGCTGGGAACTCCATTTTGTCTTCATGACCCTTGTGAACCACTTGGGTCTCTCACTGGTTGATGCACTAATGAGGGTACTGTTGGGTGCTTTTTGTACAACTTTTTCATCCCCCACCCAATTGGAGAATAATTTGTAGACCATAACAGTTATAATGCTTTTTACTGTGATGTAGTACAAAACAATGAACAGTACATTTTTTGTATGTGTAAAGCCTGCTATGTAAATTGTTTCATTTAGAATGAATTAACTTCAAGATACCTACCAAATACTTCACATAAGGAAAGTACTATAATTCACTGATCAACAAAGTACTATAATTCACACATCAACAACTATTGTGTGCTGACTACATGCTAGGTTTTATCCTAGGCACTGAGTATACAGCTTTGTGAAACACCAGAGTTTGTATTCTAGTGGAGGTTGATGCATTTTAAGAAATAAATGTGTAGCTTGGTGAGTGATGAGTGCTATGAAGAAGAAAGCAGGGCATGGGGCTGACCTCTTGAGAGGGGTGCTGTTTTATTTGGTTGAGAAGGCACATCCAAGCACCCATCTACTTCAGCATTTGGGTGTACCCCTCTGGTTAAATACCATTAAAAGTGCCATTGCACATTCAGTATATTCATAAAGTTTCTTTTTCTTATGGAAGTTGTTGATGCTGAATTAAAGAATGAATCACTACCTAAGAACTTCTCATTTTTTTGATCACATTTAAAGGGTTTCTCTCTAGTGTGGGCTTTACTAATGGGTAAGTGATAACCTAAAGGCTTTGTAGCATTTGTTACACTTGGAGTTTCTCTCCATTTTGAGCTCTAAAACTTAAACTGTTAAAGGATTTTTTATAATCCTTAAATTTGTATGGTTCTTCTCCAGTATGAATTTTCTCATGTTAACTAGGCTTTGAGTTCATATGAGAAAGGCATGTCTGCTTTGCCACATTTATAGGGTTTCTGGCTACTGTGAATTGTTTGATGCTGATTAAGGTACAGATCATGAGTGAAGACTTTCCCTTATTTCTTTGCATACAGTAGAGTGAGGTGAGAGTCATGGCTAAAACCTCACAATAAAATTCACATTTCCGCCTTTACAATCCCACTGGGAATTTTCGGATGTTCATTAAAATGAGAACTGTCTCTAAAGGCATTTTCAGATTCATTTTAATGCCATTTTTTAAAAGCCCACAGGTGGCTGATACGCTGGTTTTAGATTGCTTGTCACTTTTCTCTCTCCACCTTCCAGGGCTCCTTTTCTGACTCCCATAAGGATACTCCTTCTGCCACAGAATACAAGATTCCATAGTTCTCAAGTATCACTTCCTTGTATTATTTTTTTTAACACAATATGAGCTATCATGTTATGGAAGTATTACATTAACATACATTTAATGTAGCCACAATTAAAGCATGCATTATGTATTCCTGCTGCTGTTCCTTACTGTTTTTTGTTTTCCTACTTCTAGTGAAAATTTCCAAGTAAAATGTTTTGGAGCATATAAAATTTTTAAAAAAAAATAAAACCATAATCCCATATGTGTATCTTATTCTTTGTTTTGTTTTATATCTGGGTGTTGTGTCAGAATGAAAACTTTTATCATCTTAGTTTATGATTAGTAATCAAGCAGGACCCTGTGGGGCCTTTCTGGGACAGATAACCCCTCCCCCACCCCCTTGTCCTCCCCTTGCCTCTTGTTTATAGAAAACCTAGCATCCTCGGCCTTCCCCAAGTTCCAAAAATAAATTTAATCAAAGAAGTGAGAAAATGCAGAAAAAAAGGAAAACAGTCAAACAAGACAAAATAATAATAGTTTAGTCATTAAAGTCAGGGACCTTTCGTTCCTCCTCAAGGGCTATAGATAATATTCTGAGCCATATCCTTTGAGCTGTTTTGCAGATACCGAAACTCCCACCAGGCGGAAGAAGTTGTGTGTATGCTGCCCACAAGCACACAGACCCCAGACTGGTTGGATCCAGAAGGTTGATGTTGACCCCTGATTACCTCACCACCAACCAAACAGAGGAGTGTCCATAAGCTGACCATGCACCTTACAACCCTCTCCCTCACCCTGTCTTTAAAAACTTTTCTCTGGAAGTCATCAGGGAATGTGGGTCTTTTGAGCATTAGCCGCACATGCTTCTTGTTTGGTGCCTGCAGTAGGCGCTGCGCTTTCCTTCACCACAACCTGGTGTCAGTAGATTGGCTTTCCCGCATATGGGCAAATGGACCTAAGTTTGGTTTGGTAACATATTGACAATATTATTTCTTCTGGTCCTGATAACTTCTAGTCAGGGTGTTTTAGAGGTTGGGAATATGGGCTCCAGAGCCAGAGGCCTGATTAAATCCTGGCTCTGTTGTTTTCTAGCTGTGTGACTCCATATAAATTATTTAACCTTTCTGTGCCTTGCTATTCTATTGTTTAACACGGGAATAATAATAGCACCTACTTCATGGGTTATTGAATAAATGAGTTAATGTTCAAAGTGCTTAGTTCAATGTCTAGCATATGGTAAGTGCTCAAAAGCATTAGTTACTACTATTATTATTTTCCCTAATGGCCAGTTCTGTGTAATGGCACACCTCATTCATCATGCTGAAAAATACCATAATACTCATCAACCAGAATAATTGAGTGACAAACTTTTGTTCTGGATGGTAAGCACTCACTGTGCTTTGCTCAGTTGAAGTGGTGCTGGCTATTCTAAATGGGAAGCAGTTTTCAAAGAAGAAATCACTGGCTCTATAGGTATCTTAAATGTTTGTAATAAGTACGGCTAGAAGAAAACCTATAATTAATTTTCAGAAGTTTTTCAGCCCCAGCTTCCAAATATACATATATATACCTGCTGTATACCAACTTCCACATTTACCAATCAGCTTGATTGACTTGGCTTCTGGTCTCACTTTTACCTTTTGGTCTCACTCTTAACTCACAAGTCAGATACATTTAATTAATGTTAGTTATTAAATATGCATACCCTATTTAAACATAGATTAAACTGTGGTAAATCCACATGATTGAGTAGCATGTAGCTTTAAGAAGAGGAATATTTCTGTAAAATGCTATGGAGTGGTCTTTTTTTAATCATTTTATTTTTTTTGAGGTACACCAAGTTCAATCATCTGTATTTATACACATATTCCCGTATTCCCTCCCTCCCTTGACTCCCCTCCACCCTCCCTGTCCCAGTCCTCTAAGGCATCATCCATCCTCGAGTTGATCTCCCTTTGTTATACAGCAACTTCCCACTGGCTATCTATTTTACAGTTAGTAGTATATATATGTCTATGCTACTCTCTCACTTTGTCTCAGCTTCCCCTTCACCCCCAGCCCCCCCAAACCTCGAGTTCTCCAGTCCATTCTCTGCATCTGCGTCCTTGTTCTTGTCTTGTCACTGAGTTCATCAGTACCATTTTTAGATTCCGTATATATGAGTTAGCATACAATATTTGTCTTTCTGGAGTGGTCTTATTAAGTGAAAAACAAGGTGGAGAAGGTGTATAGTACTATTTAAGAAAGAATATAAACGAGTGTGTATAATCTTGTTTGCTTACATTTAAAAAAAAAGCTTAAAAAAAAGGTTACCTATGGTGAAAGTGCAAGATTTGGGGAGAGGAATCAGTTGGAGGGGATCAGTATGGAAACTAGACTTCTCTAAATATACTTTGTATTTTGTATTTTTAACATCAAAATTAAAGAAAACCCCTAAAAATCCAAGGCGGAATGAAACAAATGAGCTGTAATTGTGTAGCAAGTTGGTGGTTTCAATACACAGGAATGTTTCAGTTGTCTTTAAAGCACAGAAATTTGCACACCCCTACCTAGTGGGATATCCCCAAGGGCAAAAGGAACTAGAAAGAAATCAAACTCCTCAGTACTTACATTGTTAATAACTATGAAAATTAGAAATGTATCTAATTAGAAATGAGGATTTTTAGTGTAAGAGAAAAGAGACATGAAATTGAATACGGTAAGTAAAAATTCTATAAATTTGAATGGGAAATAACAGTATGAAGACCACTAAATAATGTCAAAATACCATTTCCCATTAAAAATGAACTAGGGCTCCTTGGAGGTAAGGCTGATTCAGGTTTTTCCATAATAAAAAAATTATTTGATCACGTTCACTTACAAATGTCACTTTCTGAGAGAGCTGAGAACAATTTCAGTACTTCATACTTAAACTGATTTTTTTTTTTCTTGTGTTCTTTCTTGTTCCTAGAGAGGTAGGAGAAATGCCGATTAATTCATGGTTCTTTTTCTTGTTTGGACAGCCTTGCAGAACGAAATCTACAATTGGGTTGATTATTGGCCCTTGGCAATAGCATGCAAGATAAATAATGAGACTAAATTCAGGTCTCACAGAACCTCAGTTATTGGGCTTTTTTGGGTTCCTGTTATTTGACATTTAGATCCCCAGATATTTACTTTTGAAGTGTAAATACAGGCCGATAAGCACTGTGTCCATTATTAAGCATTACAGTGCTCTGCTATGTGGACTCTAGATATAAATGTGGATACATATACAGATAGGGAGAGAGACAGAGACAGACAGAGGTGACTATATATTATGTTAAATATATGTATGTATTTAAATATTTGTATAAATACACACAACTTATGTATATGTTCCCTGTAGCCTATCATGATCCTTAAAGACTTGAATGGTTTTATGAGGTTGCTGATCCTGTCTTCTATTTTGAAGACTAAAAAAGTGGGATAAACTTCCTACTCTTGGGCATACATCTTAACATATCTAATCATACATATAATTCAAAAAAGACATGCACCCGCATGTTCATAGCAACACTATTCATCATAATAGCCAAGACATGGAAACAACCTAAATGTCCACGGGCAGATGAATAGAGAAAGATGTGGTATATATATACAATGGAATATTATTCAACCATAAAAATGAATAAAGCCATTTGCAGCAACATGGATGGACCTAGAGATTATCATACTAAGTAAATCAAATACCATAAGATAGCACTTATATGTAGAATCTAAAATATGACACAAATGAACATATCTGCAAAACAGAAACAGAACAGACTTGTGGCCAAGGCCGGTGGGGGAGGGATGGAATGGAAGTTCTGGGTTAGCAGATGCAAACTATTATGTTTAGAATGGATTAACAACAAGGTCCTAGCAAATAAATAGCACAGGGAACTATATTCAATAGCCTGTGATAAACCATAATAGAAAAGAATATAAAAAAAGTATATATGTATAACTGAATCACTTTGCTGTACAGCAGAAATTAACACAACATTGTAAATCAAATATACTTAAAAAAAAGTTGCAACAACAAAAAATGAATTAATTTTTGTAAATGGGTGAGTGGGGTAATGCGAGAGAATGTTTTGACAATTGACATAAGACAGTGGTGGACAGAGGCTGATTCCAAAATTTAGACATTTCCCTATTTGAATAGTTTGAAGAAGAGAATGGATAGCTGCTTGTCCTGGAAATTACAAGCAACTGCTAGTTGACAGTTTAAACCCGATTATGTAGAGATACTAAGCCTCAGATAGTGGAAGAGGGCCATCTATTGCACAAGTAAGTGTCGCCCAGGCAAAGTGGACATGGGTTCCAGACACCACGGGACCACCTTGGGTGAAGTAACGAAGTTATAAAGGGCCAAAGGGCGAGAGACTTTATACCAGCGGGTGAAGTCAGCGCGCCTGAGGTTGAGGTCTGAAGTGCGAGGCGCAGTGATTGCCGGCGGCAGCCTCAAGCTCCACTGGGAACCAGGCTCAATCTCTCGGCTCCTCCGCGGTTCTGGAGGCTTCTCCGCGGGGGCGGGGAGTGCAAGGGCGCGGGCGTGCTGGCGTCATCCTGCCGCGCGTCAAGTGCGGCGCCGGCAGCCATGGCGGGAAGTGAGCCGCGCAGCCGAGGCGGCTCTCCTCAGCCTCACCACAGCGACTGGGGCCGCCTGGAGGCGGCCATCCTCAGCGGCTGGAGGAACTTCTGGCAGTCGGTGGGCAAGGAGAGGGCGGCTCCGAGGGCCTCCCCGGAGGAGGCGGAGGAGGAGACCAGTTCGCTGACGCGGCTGCCGGTGAGCGTCGGCCGCCGCCCGCGGAGGACTGAGGGCCCGGCCGGAAGGGGCGCTCGCCGGCGCGGCCTCTGGGGGCGCGGGGGCCTCCCTGGGCCCGGCCTGTGTCTGGCTCCGTCCCTGCAGTAGTTCCGGGCAGTGTCGTCCCCTGGGGGCAGCAGCGGAGCAGAAGCGCTGTGGCGCTGACCCCTGGCGTCCCGCACTCTGGCCGAGGTGGCCGCTGAAGTCACCTGCAGGTGGTGCCGTGGCAACCAGCGCGATCACCCTCGGGTTTTCTGCCCCCCCCAACAGGTCTTGGGACTGGGACACCGTGAACATCAGGTTAAAAAAATGCGAGAGGCGTCCAGACGTTTTGGAAAACATGGCGACCATCCAGTTTCTGTGTTCTCAGCATCTTTCATCCCAGACTCCTGTACCAAAACACCTGAGGGTCCGGAAAAACACACACTCCCTGAGGATTTGGGGGCTATTATCTTACTATTTCAAGTAACAAAACCGACAATTGCAAGTAAATGACTACGGATTCCCTGGGGGTCCAGTGGTTAAGACTCCTCCTTCCATTGTGGGGTGAGGTGGGGATGCCAGTCAATCAATCCCTGGTTGGGGAGCTAAGATCCCACATGCCTCAGGGTCAAAAAACTAAGACATAAAACAGAAGCGATATTGTAACAAAGTCAATAAAGAATTTAAAAATGGTCCACATCAAAACAATCTTAAAAAAATGCGAGAAAGTAAATGGCTAAGTTATAAGGGCCTCAAGTTACAGCAGGCTGCAAGAATTACACACATCGTTCATTGTTAAACTTTTTGGGTAGCTAGGAAAATGGAGAGGAGAACGTCTTAGAAATTATTAAAATTCTGTATCTCAGCTGGACTATTGACACCTCCCTCTGAGGGCCATCGGAAATTTACAGGCTTAGATTGCTTCCATGGTGCTCTTTGCAGAGGTTCTTTTAAATAATAGATTTTACAGAAGAACGCAGGTGACAAATTTACTCTTTGATCTAATGATAAAATCAGGAGTTTGTCCTTTTGATACAGATTTTAGTTTGAAGAATAAATTATTTCATTAAGTAATTCATTCAAATAAATGGTGTGGCAGGATAGCCATGAGGAGAAATTAAATGAGCTGGTTATTTTGCTTGAAAAATAACAGAACAATAGGTGGTTTTTCAGGAATGTGTCAAAAATGAAGTGTTCTTTATGATTCTGTCCTGAGGCAGGAAATTAACTTCAGTGTGATAGATTCCATTATTAAAAATAATGACTGTTGACTTCCCTGATGGTCCAGTGGTTAAGACTGTGGTTCCACTGCAGGGGGGGCACAAGTTCCATCCCTGATTGGGGAAGTTCCACATGCCATGCAGCGCAGCAAAAAAAAAAGGAAAAAAGACTGTTAGGTTGATCTTTTGCTATTTAGTATAAAAATTGTTAATTTTGTAACTTATCATGATAGATTTAATTATTAAAACTATAGACTGTTCAGTTGACCTTTGGCTTCCTAGTATAATTATTTACTTTGTAATTTATTATTTAAAAATATTTTTGCCAAGATAAATTATTCATCCCTTAACCTACTTGCTGCTTCCCTCTGTTTCAGATTGACGTACAGCTATATATTTTGTCATTTCTTTCACCTCACGATCTATGTCAGTTGGGAAGTACAAGTCATTATTGGAATGAAACTGTACGAGATCCAATTCTGTGGAGATATTTTCTGTTGCGGGATCTTCCTTCTTGGTCTTCTGTTGACTGGAAGTCTCTTCCAGATCTAGAAATCTTAAAAAAGCCTATGTCTGAAGTTACTGACGGTGCATTTTTTGACTATATGGCAGTGTAAGTATCTAGTTTTACAAATTAAAAAGAAAATATTAAATTTGACTATATTACAAGTCAATAGTCTAAGTTAGTCTTGGCCCTCCTACTAATTTATTGCATTAATTTTGGGTCTAAGTGTACTTTTGTAAAAACTGGAGGTTGGGTTAAATAACATCCTTCATAGAACCCTTTCATTGTTCACATTTTATTTCCTTGTAGTACCTGACTAGAGTATTTGAATAATTACAGGTAGTTTATGTGGCAAGAAGTAAAACAGTTCTTAAAATTTTCATTATGTTTAGAATACTTGTCATTTTGTTAAAATAAATACTTTTCCATATCTAGAGAAGGAAAGGCCAGAGTTCAGACAGAAGTTCTTTTGTAGGGAGTAAAACCGTTCTTAAGGTTCTGAGAAATAAGATTTTGTTATCACCCAAACACATTGACATTTTCAAATATGTATTTGAGAGAATTAATTTCATTGAGCAACTATGGTGTATTGGATTCTATGATGGATGTTTTATGTATGTTTACTTATTTAATCCTCACACAATAAGAAGGTATTTTCCTTGTGTTATGGATGTAGAATTGAGGTTCTGTGTGGTTATGGATTTGCCTAAGGTCATATAATTTGTAAGGGACTGTTCAGATTGGAACCCCATCATGCTACCTCAAAAATGTATTTGGTTGGTTCTGGATATAACCTGCTTTATTAAGAGCTCCAGATTTAAGGCATTGTAAGTAAAATTTAAAGAATATTTGTGCTTTAGTTAAGAATTGTTTTCCTGTGCTAGATTTAATAGCTACATATGGGATTTATTTTTCATATTTTAAGTTATTTAGAACCTTTCCTTATTCTAATACAGATTTCATTACATCATCTTGTGAGAGTACTTGATTAAAATGTACATGTATATAATTTTAAGAAATGCTACTGTACTCTCACTTGCTGGGTGTTACCTCTGCATTGTCCCACAGCCCACCATGACATCAAGTGTTTCTGTGGGCTATGGAACCGCGTTTTCCTAGGGATAGTAATAATTGTAATAACGACCATTTGTGATCATGTAAATTATTTCTGCTCCCTATGACCCTGGGTTGATTGTTATTGCTCAAATAATGCAAATGAAAAAACTGAAGTTCAGACTGTAAGTGGCTTATATGACTAATTAAAGTGGTGAGGCCTGGCCAAATCTACCTAGCTGCAAAGTTGATTTTTTTTCCTTCTAGAATTACCAGTTTCCTAAGTAAAGATGATTGCCTTGTAACGTTAGTGATTGTCTTAACTGGCTTGATTTAAAGGGCTTTAGGTTTCATTTTGAGTAACTTTGTTTTAATTTTTGATAACATGTTGAGTTGCTAGTTTAGAAATTTATAGCTATTGAAAAAGGTGAGTTGTTTCTTTCACATGATTCTTAGTTTGCTAGGTTACCTGTAAGGAACATTTGAGCCTCCCTGTAAATAATACTTACTGAACTGTTACTGTTAATAGAAGTACCCTAAGAAATTTGGTTTTATGGTAGCTTTAGTAATTTTTTTTCTTTTTTACCTTTAGGGACATTTATGCTAACTATCTATGTAGTTTATCTTTAGTGCAGGGTTTCTCAGTCTTGGCACTGTTGACATTTTGGACCAGGTGTCTTGTGTGTGCATTGTAGGATGTTTAACAGCATCCCTGGACCCTATCCACTAGGTGTCAGTAGTACACCCCAGTCCCCCGCCCTGCCCCCTGCAGTTGTAATGACAAAAATGTCTCCAGACATTAGGAAATGTTTGGTGGGGTTGCAAAATCTCCCTGGGTTGAAAATCACTGCTCTATGTAGTGAATTTTAACCATTGAAACATTTGTTAGACCAAGTGTTTCATGAGAGAATCTAAATGAAAAATTAGAAAGTAAGTAACCTATTCCTGGGGAAGACTTCCTCAGCTACTAGACCACTGCTACTCCCATAGAACCTTGTGCTTTTTTTCTGTCATGGCACTTGGCATATAATGATGTCTGTTCTCCACTGCCCTCAGTGAGGATTGGGACTGTATAATCATTGTATCCCTCTTGTCTAGCAAGTTCTCAATACATTATATATCGTTGAAAGAATAACTGGCTAAGTAAGTGTGTAATTTTCTAATTGTGACAATTTTATACAGCTATAAAATGTGCTGTCCAAACACAAGAAGATCCTCAAAATCTAGCCGTCCTGTGTATGGAGCTGTCACCTCATTTTTACACTCATTGATCATTCAGAATGAACCACGATTTGCGATGTTTGGACCAGGTTTGGAAGAACTAAATACATCTTTGGTGTTGAGCTTGATGTCTTCTGAGGAACTTTGCCCAACTGCTGGTTTGCCTCAGAGGCAGATTGATGGTAATTTTCATGTTAATCTACAGTACATAATGATTCAAACACTTTGAGCTTGACCCTAATGTTAAATAGAAAGAAATTAGTTTTTTAATTAATTAACTCTTGTAATGAAATATACTAATTTGGTGCATGGTAGCCCTCAGATCTCTATGGACTGAAAGAATTAATTTACTTTTTATAAGAGGTAAACTTTCTCTTACCTTCTCAGTCCAGAATATGAGATTATGTGAAAGCAAATTGTTTGTTGTCAAAATGTTGTATTTGTACAATATTTACCATATTTTAAAAGAATGTTAACAGCAACAACAATTCGACATCTACTATATGCAAAGTACTTTGATATATATTGGAATTTCAGAAAAGCTAAATTATCACCTTACTTTTATTTCTGTGAAAAACAACAGTACCAACAACCATGTAGTTAGTTTTGTAAGCAGGATATATAATAAACGTGTAACAGTGTAATCTAGCTTCTGCTTTACTTATTCATTTGTTGAGAGTACCTATTAGATGCTAAAGATGCAGAGATTTAAAACAAACAACATCAAAAATCTCCTGTTTGCCCTGAAAAGTACTTAGTCTAGGTGAGGGCAGAGACATGTATACAGGTGATTAGAATATGGTGTAATTAGCTCCTGTGTAGAAAGGTAAGGGTCAGGGAAGGCTCTGTTGAACATGATGCCTTACATGAGATAAGGATAAGTAGGGAGGGGTAGGCCATCAAAAAAAGACAGGGTAAAGTATTCTAAGCAGTGAGAACTACATTTCTAAAATCACTAAGTTCTGGGTGTGCATGACACACTTGAAGTAGCTCTGTGTGTCTAGAGTGGGGCCAGGTGAGAAGACGCTTGTATGTCGAATTTTAAGCAGAGAAGTAAGATGATCAAGATGGCATTTTAGGTAGATCACTATGGCTTCTGGGTGGAGAACTGATTAGAAGGGTTAAGAAACCACTATAATATTGTGATAAAAATATAAAGGATATAGAATTGACTCAATGTGTATTAGCAGTAATAAGGATAATTCCTGGTTTTTGGTCTGAGTTTCATATTGGATGATGGTACCATTCACTAGGTTAAGGAAACACAGGAGAAGGAAGAGAAACTTCTGGTACAAGTAGAGATGTCTGCTATAAGCTAGCCACTTGAATGGAAGCTCCATTAGGGCAGAAATCCTGTCAGCTTTATTCTTAGCTGTATCTGTGGGGCCAGACACATAGTAGGCATTCATTACATATTTGATAAATGAGTGAACAAATGACTTTATGGATTACTTTATGCATCCATATCTCAAGAGAAAGATCTGGGCTAGAAATGAAGATTTGGGAATCATATGAGTCCACGTGGACTTGGAAGTTTCTGAGGATAGAGAGGAAGAGTGTGAGCCAGGTGCTGAGATCTTCAGTGAGTGTTTGGTGGAAGGGATTATCAAAAGGAGATTCATAAATGACGAGGTTAAAGATGGTATTACAGTTAAATGGTGTGTGTGTCTCAAAGACAGAGTTTTTTCAAGAGAGTTAGTGAGTCATGGTTAAGACATGGCATTGAGGAGTAAAGAGAATATTCGCCTCATCTCTTTACCCCAAGATGGGAGAGAATAAGCAACATTGTTACTTGAGAGTCCACTGCAAGAGAAGAGGCATCTAGGGACAGGCCAGTTTCAGGTAGAGCCATGAGGTGGAGGGAACCCTTCAGGAAGAGGTTGGGGGTATGGGGAAATTTGCTGATTGTGAAATGGCACTTTCATTCTCCAGACAGCAGCTGGATTGATTGTTTGAAATTGCCAATCTAATTGGGCCTCAGACCTGCAAGGTCAGGGAAGAGTAGGGGGTGAGTCATTGGCAAGGTGGGGCAAAACAGCATGGAAATCATATTGGGCTGAGGTTAGATGTGTTGAGAGGATAATTTCTTGAAGTTAAACTGATGAAAACAAAGATCAGAGATATGGTACAATTTGTTTCTTTGATCTACTTGAGGAGCCCCTGGTGTCGGGAGGACTAGGGCCACTTTGCCTGGGATGCTTGCAGTCCCAGCCACCAAGATCTCTATATGTGTGTTGCCTGAAATGGTCACATAAGATGGCATGGCATGGCTTCTTTAAACACCTAGATTGGTTATAATGCAGGGATTAAAGGTATGAAAGATGGAGTTGTCCTAATGAGGTAAGTAGAGGCCAGATTATATTAAAGTTTTGTTTAGCTGAAGAGCAGTGGCTTTGAAGGGAAGAGACATAATTAAAGGCATTTTAAAGCAATCTCTCCAGCTGTGTGAGGAGAATGGATAATAGAGGGCAGAAATGGATTTAGGAGACTAGTTAGAAATGATTACAGAAGCCCAGGTGAGAGATGATAATTTAGACTAAAAGGGGCGGGGGAGGGGTGAGGATGGAAAGAAGTAGACAGATCTAAGAGGACATTTATGTAGCAAAAAGACGTAGTCAAGGAAGAGGAGAAGGATCTTTCCAGGAGGCAAGAGAAGAATCAGCCGCTGAGTGTTAATACAGCCAAAGAAGGGAAGGAGTTAAGAAAGAACAAATAACAATGTTGAATGGTTTAGATATAAAACAGTAAGAAGCTAGTGTTTAGCACTTGCTACTTACCAGTCACTCTATAGGAGTCTTACATATGTAATTTCATTTAATGCTTGCAATAACCCTAAAAAGTGTGTATTATTTCTATATTTTGGTTTCAAAACAGGCTCACAGAAACATGGGTAATGTGGCAAATAACAGGATTCTAGCCCAAGTCTAATTCCAAATTTCAGTGTCTGTCATATTTTCTCAATTTTCTAAGGTGCCATGAATTTAAAAACACCTTTTCAGAGTGGTGAAAAAAAGCCATTTGGTTGAATGTGTACGTAGAGTATAAGAGTGATGAGAAACATAAAAAAAGTGAAACTAAGTCTTAGTCTTGAGAATAAATAGTAGTAGCTGTTATGATGCAGCTGCTACTGATAGGATGATGATAAAGTTGATGATGGTATAGAAAGGAATGTTAAAGCCTAGCAGTTTTTTGTTCTATATCCGTAGTTTATTACTATGTGAATGAAAATTGCATACAGCTTCTTTTCTTCAACACAAACATTTCATTTTATTCCAAAGCTGTATATAACTGGTCATAGTTTTTTTGTTTGCTCTTTTGCTTATACCAAGTAATTTTTTTCATTCTCATCTTATGCTGTCTTTATTAATAACTTGTTTTGATAACTGTAATTTTCTCCTTTAGGTATTGGATCAGGAGTCAGTTTTCAGTTGAGCAACCAACATAAATTTAACATCCTAATATTATATTCGACTACAAGGTAAGGCTACCTACTTGGCAGCCTACCTGAGATATCAGTAATGGAGTATTTTAGGGGGGTGAAGCCTGTTTAGTGTCTGTTTATGTTCTATATTTACATTTTCCTTATAGAAAGGAAAGAGATAGAGCAAGAGAAGAACATACAAGTGCAGTTAACAAGATGTTCAGTATACAGAATGAAGGGGATGATCAGCAAGGAAGCCGGTACAGTGTAATTCCACAGATTCAGAAGGTGTGTGAAGTTGTTGATGGATTCATCTACGTTGCAAATGCTGAAGCTCATAAAAGTAAGCATTATCTTATTTTCTTTTTTTAAAAGCACTTTTTTTGCAAAACAAATAGTATGTTTTTAGGCTTTATTGTGGCTTGTTAAGAATATCATGGCGAGTTTTATCAGTGTGATTCTGTTATTACTGTTAATATTGGATTCTCAAACCTTGATGTACATTAGGATCACCTGGGGATCTTGTTAAAAATGCAGCTGCCTGATTCCTACCCTGGTGGATTATGACTCATAGATTTGGGTTGTGTCTTGGGCATCTCTTTTTTTAACAAGCTTTACAGAATTCTGTTGCACACCAAAGTTTGATATTATAACTATGTAGTGTTTTTTTGTTGTATGCTTCTGCACTTTTTGTTATTGATGTTTTGTCTGCTTTTGGCCCTACTCAAATAATTTATACAGGTAAATGAAAAATTTTACCTTTAAGTATCCAGATAGTAGAGAGATGTGTGGGGTGGAGTTTAATTAAGTAGATTAGTTAAGAACACTCTCCATATATTCTGAATATAATTGCCATTCACAGTGATAAATAGCATGAAAATAGAATATTATTGGGCCACAAGCCAGTATTGTAATTTCTTTCCCAAATCCTTTGTGAACAAGGTAGGGCATAAATATACAATATGTTATTCTCACTCGGAACAAGGTAGCAGCAGCCCATTGCTGAAATAATTTACAGTTTATGGTGCACTGAAATTAACTATAGCAACAAAAGCAAACAAAAGCTCAACTACTGACTGATTGGACTCATCCCACTGCATTAATGGCCTAACAGAAGAAATGTGTCCATTTCTAGAATTAAGTCCTCTTTACCTCAGGCTCTTCTGTTCTTCCACATAAAACATCTAGCATTAAATTAAAAATTATAAGATAAAAAAAGTCAAAATGAAATGACTCATTGTCAAGCGATAAAGCAGTCAGTGGAACTAGACCTAGAGATGGCCTGGATGTTGGCATTCTCAGAAAAGGACATTAAAAGAACTATGATTAATATGTTAAAGAATCTAGTGGAAAAGGTGGACAATATATGTGAACAAATAGGGATTTTCAGCAGAGAGAAGGAAGCTATGAAAAAGTAAAATGGGAATGCTAAGTATGAAGATTATAACAGGTGAATAGTTCCTCCAGTGGACATATTAACAAAGGAAACCTTTTGTGAATGTGAAGATATATCAATGGAAATTATCCGAATGAAAGCACAAAGAGAAAAAAAGAGTTGGAGTGGAGGACAGAACATTCAAGAGCCGGGGGAACCTATTAAGTGATCTAACTCAGGGGTTGGCATTTTCTTAAAGGTCCAGATAGTAAATATTTTAGGAACGTGAGCCATACAGTATCTCATAGTTACTAACCTCTGCTACTATAGTGCAAAAGTAGCCATAGTTTGCTAATGAATGGGCATGGCTGTTTTACCAAAATATATATATATTTATAAAAACAGATCTGCAGGGGACTTTCCTGGTGGTGCAGTGGTTAAGAATCTGCCTGCCAATGCAGGAGATACAGGTTCAATCCCTGGGCCAGGAAGATCCCACATGTTGTGGAGCAGCTAAGCCCGTGTGCCACAACCACTGAGCCTGCACTCTAGAGGCCATGAGCCACAACTATTGAGCACATGTGCCGCAACTACTGAAGCCCATGCGCCTAGAGCCTGTGCTCTGCAACAAGAGAGGCCACTGCAATGAGAAGCCTGTGCACCACAACGAAGAGTAGCCCCCACTCACCACAACTAGAGAAAGCTGAGTGCAGCAATGAAGACCCAATGCGGCCAATACATAAATAAATAAATAATAAAATAAATCCACCCCCCTCCAAAAAAAAACCCAGATCTGTGGAGTTTGGTATATTGACCCCTGATTCAATTTATATGTGATTGAAGTCCCAAAACATGAAGGGAGTAAGAACAGGGAAAAAGAAATTTCTGAACAAATAGTGACCAAAACTATTTCAAAATTACTGAAAGACAATAAACCACAGATCAAAGATTCTCCAAACCTGATAAATAAAAAAATCAGATACATCGTAGCCAAACTGATGAAAACCAAAGATAAAGAGAATATCTGGAAGGTAGCCAGAGCAAAGCAAAACAGACAAATAGAGGGCCAAAGATAAGGACAGACTTCCAGAGAGAATTTTGCTGTAAGCTAGAAGGTCATAAAGGGAAATCTTTATAGTATTGCAAAGAGGGGAAAATCTAATATCCATCAACGGTATCTTTCAAAAATGAAGGGAAAATCAAGATTTTTTTCAGATAAACTCTGAGAAAATTTAATCAGCGTGTTTGTATTATGAAATATTAAAGGAAACTCTTCAGGCCGAAGAATATACCAGGTGGAAAACTGCATCTACAAAAAGAAATGAAGAGTCTTGGGATATAAACAATATAGCTATACATAGATTTTTTTCTCTTATTTTAATTTCTTTATCATTATGTGAAGGAAAAACAGTAATAATATATTTTGGGCTTATGATATTTTTAAAATAAAATATACTGTAACAATATTACACAGCATGGAAAGGCAGAAATGGAAATGTAGTATTATAAGGTTATGTGCAGTTATATAATACTTTTTTAAAGGTAGACTGATAAGTTTAAAATACACATTGTAAATCCTTGAGCAACCATTAAAGAAAATTGTAACAGGTATAATTAAGCCAGCAGTGAAGATAAAATGGAATCATTAAAAAAGTTCAAAAGAAGGCAGGAAAAGAGGGGGAAAGGAATGAAGAATAGATGGGACAAGTCAAAATTCAAGAGGTGTATGATAGATTTAAATGTACTGTGTTGATAATTACATTAAATGTTTGTTTTCTATTAATATATAACAAATTACTTGCAACCTAGTGGCTTAAAACAACATCTGTTCATTAGCTCAGAGTTCTCTATGTCTGAGTATGGCGTGGCTGGGTTCTCAGCCTAGGGTCTCACAGGCTGAAATTAGTGTCAGATGGGTTACATCCCCTTCTGCAGGCTCTGGGGAAAAATCTTTCTAATTCACTCAAGTTGTTGGCTGAGCTCAGCTTCTTACTGTGGTAGGACTGAGGTCCCTGTTTCCTTGCTGGCTGTCGGCTGCAGGCAGCTCTCAGCTGCATGGGGCCATCGTCATTCCTTGCCATGTGACTCCCTCTGTCTTCACATCCAGCAATGGAGAATCTCACTCACTAGGAAGAACCTCATCTGTTTTAAGGACTCATCTGATTAGTTTAGTCTCATTGAGTATAATCTCCTTTTCTTGAAGTCAACTGTCTTATAGCCTAATCATGTCAGTGATATCTCATCATATTTACAGATTCCTCCCACACTCAGCGAAGGGATTATAGAAGGGTGTGAGTCATTGGGGTCATTTTAGAATTCTGCCTACCACAGAATGTCAGTGATTTACACTCCAGTGAAAGGCAGAGATTTTCAGGTTGGATAAAAAAGCTAGACTCAATTATATGTTTAACTTTTGGAAACTATGGCCTTTGAAAGAAAGGGTAGTGACAGCTATAGAATTTGTGAGAGGAAAATATCTATATCAAAGTATTTTTGCTTTTAAACCATAGAGACATCTGAGTGGTACTGTTTTTGTTCTCTCTGATTTGACCTAAATTCCTATTCTTGCAAGGCTGATTAATGTAGTTTTATGAAAGATCAGTAAATGAACACAGCTATAGAGGCAGTTTGTTATGTTTGGATCCTGGTAATTTTTTGCTTTCCTTGTTTTGTTAGCTTTTAATTTTGTTTTATTATTTTTTAAGTCATTACGAGTAATGCAAATTAAGGGTTTTGACTACATTCCTTAGGACATGAATGGCAAGATGAATTTTCTCGTATTATGGCAATGACAGATCCAGCTTTTGGATCTTCAGGAAGACCAATGCTGGTTTTATCTTGTATTTCTCAAGCTAATGTAAAAAGAATGCCCTGTTTTTATTTGGCCCATGAGCTGCGTCTGAATCATCTAAGTCACCCATGGATGGTAAGGTCCTGTTTTCTCTGGTGAGAAAAATCTCATTTTATTTTTCACTCTACTTTCTAATTGATTTTTATTTTTTAAAATCTTTCCTATCATTTTCTAATAAAATAGCGTTCTAAAAGTCAGTTTTAGTAGCTTAATCGGTTGGAGATATTTGGTCTCAAAGCTGAGCTCTGAGATAAGTAATAAACTTCATGTTGGTAGTGATTATAAGACGGAAGAGATGATATTTTTTAATCTAAATAAGCTCTCTTGAAGACAAAACTTGAGTGACTCACCCAAAGTTTATTGGGATCTTTTTAGTCCTATTCTTTTTTGAGTGTCCAGAAAAATGTCCCACTTAACTGTAATATTTTGCACTCAGTTTCTTATTGACAGTGGTCTCTTTTATTTGCTCATAGGTCCAGGATACAGAGGCTGAAACTTTAACTGGTTTTCTGAATGGCATTCAGTGGATTCTTGAAGAAGTAGAATCTAAGCATGCAAGATGATCCTCCTTTTAGACCTTGGGAAGTGAAAGCATTTGAAACGTTACTAAGGTCGTGATGTGGATATTTGCTCAAGTCAGCCCATCCTGCCCTGCCTTTTTGCAGGTAGGCTTTATGTTGGACAGCTGTAGCTACTCAATTTTTTATATAATTTTTACTTTTTACCTTCAATCAATTACAAGAAGAAAGTTTCAGTGCTAGCGTTTGGCCCCCAAATGAACCTTTTAAGATTTTTAAATAACTTTTATCTTTTTTTTTTAATATTAAATTCTGGAAAAAAACAAGTTTGTGCCTCTCTCATTCTTTGTGGTTTCTCTTCTTTTTGGTTCAGATTGCCATAGTGGGGAATAGCAAATTTGCTAAGCTTTCAATAGGTTCTTTTCAAGGGTCCTTAACTGGTTATCAGAAAATAAGTTTTTATCTATTTTTAATAAATATACTGCTTAAAGACTGGAATATTCACTGGGAATTTCATTTACTGTTATGGCCATACAACTTCTGTTTCTTTTCTGAAACAGTAGGAATTAACTTTATATTGTATTCAATACTAATTCAGTGAAAATAACTGGAAATTCTTGCTATTTTCAAATAGCTTTGAAAGCTCATGAGGTACTAAAGCCAAATTTTATTCCTTACTCATAGAGAAAATATTCCAGAGACGCTGCTCATGATCTTATGACCTCCTACTCATTGATTGCTTTCACTTTGCAGAGGAAACATTACAGTCCTCCTGTCTCACTGGAATTGAGGAATTTTTAAATTATAATAAAAATAGCATAGTATTTTTAGTGGTGCTGCACCCAAGATACAGCCTCCATCTTGCAAGTGGGTGCCCTTCAAAGAAAGGAGCTCTCACATCTTGGGTGCACTTATCCATAACTTAGCTTCAGCACTTGTATAGTTGGGGGCAGAGTGAGAAATGCTGACATCCTGCTCCTCCTAGGAAAGTAGCCTTCTGACTTGGAGAGAGAGTGCTGTTTCCTTGGCTGCCTCAGTCTAGAATGCAGTTTCTATCTTTCTGAGCTGGAGGAGGGAAGGAGGGGAATGGGTCTTGGTTCAAATCCCACAGACTCTTACTGTTCTTAGTGAGTTTTAGTATGTATGTATGTATGTATGTATTTTTTGAATAAATGTTTCTTCATTTGTTGTATGCTCTTAGGATCATTTACAGAGATTTTAATGATTTTTTTAAATTAATGTTCTCCAGTTTCTCTAGGGAGCCATTACGTGGAACTCTTCATGCTGTTATGCCCAAAGTAGGTCCCCCCCGTTTTTAAATTGTGTGTAGTTATGTTACCTCATTCATTCCTGATGTTGGTAGTTTGTCTTTTATCTTTTCTTCATATCAGTCTGGCTAGAGTTTTATTGATTTTATTATTCTCAAAGAACCAGCTTTTGGTTTTATTGATTTATTCTATATTCTGTTTCGTTGATTTATGCTGTGATCTCTATTTTTCTGCTTCTTAAATTTAAAAAAAAATTAAAATTTCATTTTCTCTTTTTCAGATTATTAAGGTCATTGATTCTCATTCTTAAAAAAAATATAAAATTAAATTAAAGCTATAGATTTCCCCAAGCCCTCTTTAGCTGCATCCACAGGTTTTGTTATAGTGTATATGTTAATATCATTCAGTGAAAATATTTTCTGATCCCTTGTGGTTCCTTTTTCAATCCAGTGGTTATTTAGTATTATTGTTTTAGTGTTGTTTAATCTCTGTTTTGTAGATAATTTATTGTTATTGATCTCTAATTCAATTATCTTTTTATCAGAGAACATACTCTGTAAAATTTCAGTCTCTTTAAATTTATTGAGACTTACTTTATGGTCTCATAAACCATGAATAGAACTGCTTATGGTCTGTTCTGGTGAATGCACCACATGCACTTGAAAAGAGTTTATATTTTATAGTTTTTTTGGTATAGTATTTGGTATCTGTCTATTAGGTCAAGGTAGTTGATGATGTCCAGATATTGTATATGGCTATATTGATTTTTGTATAGTTGTTTTATCAGTTACTAATAGAAAGCATTAAAATATTCAACTGATTGCCTGTTTTTCCTCAGGCAAACAAAATGTGAGACATTTTCCTGCCCTCTTTGTCTCTTGTCAAAATTCCTGTGGGGGTAAATTGGTGGGCTCAACAACTTGTTTTCACATTTGGAGTTCTTTCATTTACAATATGTTGTGCCAGTCATTTTGTCATTAAAAGCTTCAGTTGTATTTTTCTCATCCCAAGCAAAATCTCTTTTCCTCTTCCTATGACAGAGCTGCTATTCCATCCACAGATACCCAGAACAGGTAGTTGGTCCCATAAAAGCGGTGTAGCTGTTTGATCACTAAAACAGCCTGATTCTCTTTTGAATTTAGTTTATTTAGATTACTTTGTATCTTCTACTCTTTGATGGTTTAAAGTGTAATTTTCCTTTTATCCTTTGTTGCAACAACAGTCTTTTGTGACCTTCTGCATTCTATCTGAAAACAAAACTTTTAGTGGTTTTTACATTGTCTTTTAAACACCTTACCATCTATGATCTCCTAGATTACAATGTTCATTTATTAAAACCTTTTTAGTGTTACATCCATACTCATTATCTGAACTATACTTACCTATTGATTATTATTATATATTGTGAAAAGTTCTCACATAGTCTCATTTTCCTCATGATTTTCATCATTTTATTTTTATTTTTACTATATACTATGATGACTTTTTACTGTATTTTTTGTTTTTTGTTGGAGTTGTGTTTACCTTCATATTCTTTGATCCTTGGAATAAGTCCTAAGTAAATTTGCATAACAGTAGAGATTTGATTCTTGCTACCAGTCTCATCAAATTAAATTTCCTATATTTAAAAATTTCTAGCTGCTTATTCTTTCAACACATCTGTATAAGAAGTTGTTAGAGGTAGCATAACTAAGTTATTATGTGCAAAGACCCTAAAACCAGATTGGTCTGGGTTCAGATCTTAACTTTATTGCTTTGTGATCTTGGACAAGATTCTTATCTTCTGTGTGCCTGAGTTTCCCTGATTTAAAATGAAGATAAATAATAGTAATACTTACCTCATAAGGTTCTTAAAAGTTTTAAATAAATGAAATATTCCTTTGCCAGATTTCTGTTTTAACTAAAATTTCTATTTTACACCTAATAGTTTGTATCTCTTAAACCCTTCTTAAGTTGCTACCCCTATATGCCCCTCCCCCCATCCAGATATAGTTTGTTCTCTATATCTGAGTCTGCTTCTTTTTAAAATAATATACTATTAAGTCAGAAACCTAGACTAATTTACTAAATGAAATAGAAAGTAGTCACTGGTAATAAATCATTTGCTACATTGTATAGACTAGTATTACTTCAGCCTGATTTTTCGAGGTTACTTTTATCAACTTTATATCCAAGAACCATTTGGATTTTTTCTTCTTTGAGCTTTCTGTTCATGCCTTTTGCCCATTTTTGTATTGAATTGTTCTTTTTTCCCCTCAAAATTTAAAGGGCTGTGTGTATCAGGGAGACAAATCTTTGTCTATGATGTATGTTGAAAGTATTTCTTTCCCAGTTTATCTTTTGTCCTCTGACTTTATTGTATTTTGGTTGTTCAGAGTTTTTAAACAATGTATCTAATTTATTAACATTTTCTTTTGTTATATCTATATTTGAGTCATAGTTAAAAATTCCTCACCAACACCCAGGTTATAAAAGAATTTACCCATGTTCCTACTTGTATATATTTGTGTGGTTTCATACATTAAACATAAATCTTGTATCCATTTGGAGTGTATTCAGGTATATTGTGAAGTGTGAATTCAATTTTTTCTTTCTCCAAATGAATATTCGATTGTTTCACCATACAGTTGACCCTTGAACAACATGGGGAATGGGGTGCTGACCATCCATGCAGTCGAAATTCATGTGTTATTTAGTCGGCTCTCTGTATACACTATTCCTCTGGTATCCACGATTCCAATTCCATGTAGTAGTAGTATATACTATTGAAAAAAATCTGCATATAAGTGGCCATACAGTTCCAATCTGTGTTGTTCAAGTGTCAACCATAATTTATTAAAAGTGATCGTTTCCCCCCAGTGTTTTGAGATACCATCTTATTACACACTAAATTTGTTTATGTAATCAAGTCTAGACTTGCTTTTCTGTTTTTTCTTTGGTCTGTTTCTCTGTTCATGCTAATGCCACACTGTTACACTTACAGAGAGAGGGGTTTTAACATTTTTGAATATCTGATAGAGCTTGTCCTCCATCATTCTTTTTTGAAAGGTTTTCTAAGATATTCATAAATATTTATTTTTCAGTATGACCTGTAATATCAACTTATTTAAAAATTTGTATCTTTTAATGGAAATGTTATGTATATGCATGCATAAATATACTACACATATATATAATAAGTTGGAGAGAAATTACATAGTTAGGGTGTTGAGTCGTCCCACCCAGGACAATGGATGTGCTTCCTTTTATTCAAAACAGAAGTGTTTTCAAGTTTTCCTTATATACATATATTTTGCGCATTTCTTGTTGTTTATTTTCAAGAATTTTATCTTTGTTGCTATTATAAATGGAGTCTTCCCTTAACATTATATATTCTAGTTATTTGCATACATGAAAGTTATTGATTTCTGTATATTAAATTTATACCATTCTACTTTACTGTTTCATTTAGTTTTTTTATGATTCCTTTGATTTTCTAGATATAAAGTCACCATCTGTAAATAGGGAGTTTTTACTTCTTATTTTACGGTGTTTATAACCTTCTATGTGATTTTGCTTTGCTAATATCTACAGTATGTTAAAGAGTAGTGAGACAATGAACCTCCCTCCTTGCCTTGTTCCTCATCCTGGTGAACATGCCTCTCTATTCAGAGGATTCCCACTATGTAACATATTGGCTTCAGGTGTGATGTTTAGTGATCATGTTAAGTAAGTATATGTATTAAATACTATTTTATTAAGTGCTTTTTAAAAATGAAGAATGGGTGTCAAATTTCATCAGCGGTCTTTTTAGCACCTAATGGTGATAATCATGGTATTTCTCCTTAAATTATTAATAGGGTGAAATATGCTAGACTAATAGTGAAACATTCTTACACTCTGGGATAAATCTCCCTTGCCTCATGTTGTATTATTTTCATGTCGTGTTAAAATCTTTTGCTAATATTTGTTTAAAAAATTTAGTATGAACATAAGTGAATTCATAAGAATTTTCAAAAGTATGATATATTTATTGGGTTGATGTGTTAGTGTTATACTTGCTTCATAAAAATGATTATAAAGTTTTCCTTTTTTCCATTCTCTGAAACAGGTAATATTGGAAACGTGGTTTTTAAAATTTTGGCAGCAATTATTCTATGAAAACCTCTGGTTCTGATTCCTTTATTACAGGATAGTTCTTTGATGACTTTCTCTATTCTATAGAAATTGCTCTATTTAATCTATCTCTGTAGGGACCAATTTTTCCTAAAAAATTATTTATTGCATGTAGGTTTTCCAGTTTGCATAGTATTTGGAAACTACATATGATTTTTAATTAATTAATTTATTTATTAATTTTATTGGCTGTGTTGGGTCTTTTTTGCTGTGCGCGGGTTTTCTTTTTAGTTGTGGTGAGTGGGGGCTACTCTTCATTGTGGTGCGCAGGCTCCTCATTGCCGTGGCTTCTCTTGTTGCGGAGCACAGGCTCTAGGCGTGTGGGCTTCAGTAGTTGCAGCACGTGGGCTCAATAGTTGTGGCTCACGGGCTCTAAAGCGCACGATCAATAGTTGTGGCGCACAGGCTTAGTTGCTCCGTGGCACGTGGGATCTTCCTGGAGAAGGGATCGAACCCGTGTCCCCTGCATTGGCAGGCGAATACTCAACCACTGCGCCACCTAGGAAGCCCCTACATATGATTTTTAAATAAATCCTGTTTCAGTGATAAATTCCTCTTGATGATTTATTTTGCATTTGTGTGCTGTCTCCTTTTTTCTTTCTTGACTAGGTAAGCTGGTGCTTTGTCTATATTATTGCTTAGTTTTCAAGAACTAGAGTTTTGATTTATTTTGTACTTTGTTCTGCTCTATACTTCATTAATATCTGCTGTTATTTTTCCCTTCTGTCTTTCTTAGTTAGGAATTTGATTATTTTTATCACTGCTTCTGTTGTATTCCATAGATTTTTTTTTTCTTCTTTATTATTTTTTTGGGGGGTACAGCAAGTTCAATCATCTGTTTTTGTACACATATCCCCATATTCCCCCCTCCCTCAACTCCCCCCCACCTTCCCTCGAATCCCCACCACCCTCCCCGTCCTAGTCCTCTAAGGCATCTTCCGTGTTCGAGTTGGACTCCCTTTGTTATACAACAACTTCCCACTGGCTATCTATTTTACAGTTGGTATTATATATATGTCTGTGCTACTCTCTCGCTTCATCTCAGCTTCCCCTTCACCCTCCGCCCCCCCCAAACCTTGAGTTCTGCAGTCCATTCTCTGCATCGGCGTCCTTGTTCTTGTCACTGAGTTCATCAGTACCATTTTTAGATTCCGTATATGTGAGCTAACATACAATATTTGTCTTTCTCTTTCTGACTTACTTCACTCTGTATGACAGACTCTAGGTCTATCCACCTCATTACATATAGCTCCATCTTATCCCTTTTTATGGCTGAATAATATTTCATTGTATATATATGCCACATCTTCTTTATCCATTCATTTGTTGATGGGCATTTAGGTTGCTTCCATGTCCTGGCTGTTGTAAATAGTGCTGCAGTAAACATTATGGTACATGTTTCTTTTGGGATTATGGTTTTCTTTGGGTATATGCCCAGTAATGGGATTACTGGATCATATGGTAGTTCTATTTGTAGTTTTTTAAGGAAACTCCAAATTGTTTTCCATAGTGGCTGTACCAACTTACATTCCCACCAACAGTGCAGGAGACTTCCCTTTTCTCCACACCCTCTCCAACATTTGTTGTTTCCAGATTTTGTGATGATGGCCATTCTGATCGGTGTGAGGTGATACCTCATTGTGGCTTTGACTTGCATTTCTCTGATGATGGGTTATGTTGAGCATCTTTTCATGTGTTTGTTGGCCATCTGTATGTCTTCTTTGGAGAAATGTCTGTTTAGGTCTTCTGCCCGTTTGTGGATTGGGTTATTTGCTTTTTTGGTATGAAGCTGCATGAGCTGCTTGTATATTTTGGAGGTTAATCCTTTGTCCGTTGTTTCATAGGCAACTATTTTCTCCCATTCTGAGGGTTGCCTTCTAGTCTTGTTTATGGTTTCTTTCGCTGTGCAAAAGCTTTTAAGTTTCATGAGGTCCCATTTGTTTATTCTTGATTTTATTTCTATTATTCTAGGAGGTGAGGCAAAAAGGATCTTGCTTTGATGGATGTCATATAGTGTTCTGCCTATGTTTTCCTCTAGGAGTTTTATAATGTCTGGCCTTACATGTAGGTCTTTAATCCATTTGGAGTTCATTTTTGTGTATGGTGTTAGGAAGTGTTCTAATTTCATTCTTTTACATCTTGCTGTCCAATTTTCCCAGCACCACTTATTGAAGAGGCTATCTTTTTTCCATTGTACATTCGTGCCTCCTTTGTCAAAGATAAGGTGCCCATATGTGTTTGGGCTTACCTCTGAGTTCTCTATTCTATTCCATTGATCGTCCTTTCTATTTTTGTGCCAGTACCACAGTGTCTTGATCACTATGGCCTTGTAGTATAGTGTGAAGTCAGGAAGCCTGATTCCACCAACTCCATTTTTCCTTCTCAAGATTGCTTTGGCTATTCGGGGTCTTTTGCATTTCCATACAAATCGTAAGATTTCTTGCTCTAGTTCTGTGAAAAATGCCATTGGTAATTTGATCGGGATTGCATTGAATCTGTAAATTGCTTTGGGTAGTACAGTCATTTTCACTATGTTGATTCTTCCAATCCAGGAACATGGTATGTCCCTCCATCTGTTTGTGTCGTCTTTGATTTCTTTCAGCAATGTCTTAAAGTTTTCTGCATACAGATCTTTTGCCTCCTTAGGCAGGTTTATTCCTAGGTATTTTCTTCTTTTTGTTGCAATGGTGAATGGGAGAGTTTCCTTAATTTCTCTTTCTGCTCTTCCGTTGTTAGTGTATAGGAATGCAAGAGATTTCTGTGCATTAATTTTGTATCCTGCTACTTTACTAAACTCATCAATTAGTGCTAGCAGTTTTCTGGTAGAGTCTTTAGGGTTTTCTATATATAATATCATGTCATCTGCAAAGAGTGACAATTTTACTTCTTTTCCAATTTGGATTCCTTTGATTTCTTTTTCTTCTCTGATTGCTGTGGCTAAAACTTCCAAAACTATGTTGAATAATAATGGTGAGAGTGGACACCCTTGTCTTGTTCCTGTTCTTAGAGGGAATTCTTTCATTTTTTCCCCATTGAGAACGATGTTGGCTTTTGGTTTCTCGTATATGGCTTTTATTATGTTGAGGTAATTTCCTTCTATGCCCATTTTCTGGAGAGCTTTTCTCATAAATGGATGTTGAACTTTGTCAAAAGCTTTTCCTGCATCTATTGAGATGATCATATGGTTTTTATCCTTCAATTTGTTGATATGATATATCACATTGATTGATTTGCGTATATTGAAGAATCCTTGCATCCCAGGGATAAACCCCACTTGATCATGGTGTATGATTTTTTTAATGTGCTGTTGGATTCTGTTAGCTAGTATTTTGTTGAGGATTTTTGCATCTATATTCATCAGTGATATTGGCCTGTAATTTTCTTTTTTTGTGACATCTTTGCCCAGTTTTGGTATCAGGGTGGTGGTGGCCTTGTAGAATGAGTTTGGGAGTGTTCCTCCTTCTGCGATGTTTTGGAAGAGTTTGAGAAGGAAAGGTGTTAGCTCATCTCTAAATGTTTGATAGAATCCTCCTGTGAATCCATCTGGTCCTGGGCTTTTGTGTGTTGGGAGATTTTTAATCACTGCCTCAATTTCTGTACTCGTGATTGGTCTGTTCATAGTTTCTATTTCTTCCTGGTTCAGTCTTGGAAGATTGTATTTTTCTAAGAATGTATCCATTTCTTCTAGGTTATCCAATTTATTGGCATATAGTTGCTTGTAGTAGTCTCTCATGATTTATTGTATTTCTGAGGTGTCTGTTGTTACTTCTCCTTTTTCATTTCTAATTCTGTTGATTTGCATCTTCTCCCTTTTTTTCTTGAAGAGTCTGGCTAATGGTGTATCAATTTTGTTAATCTTCTCAAAGAACCAGCTTTTAGTTTTATTAATTTTTTGCTATTGCTTCCTTCCTTTCTTTTTCATTTATTTCTGCTCTGATCTTTATGATTTCTTTCCTTCTGCTCACTTTGGAGTTTCTTTGTTCTTCTTTTTCTAATTGTTTGAGGTGTAAGTTTAGGTTGTTTATTCGATAATTTTCTTGTTTCTTAAGGTAGGACTGTATTGCTATAAACTTCCCTCTTAGTACTGCTTTTGCTGCATCCCATAGGTTTTGGGTTGTTGTGATTTCATTGTCGTTTGTTTCTAGATATTTTTTGATTTCCTCTTTGATTTCTTTAGTGACTTCTTGGTTGTTTAAGAGTGAATTGTTTAGCCTCCATGTGTGTGTATTTTTTGCAGTTTTTTTCCTGTAATTGATATCTAGTCTCATGGCGTTGTGGTCTGAGAAGATGCTTGATATGATTTCAATTTTCTTGAATTTGCTGAGGTTTGATTTGTGACCCAAGATGTGATCTATCCTGGAAAATGTTCCGTGTGCACTTGAGAAGAAGGTGTATTCTGTTGTTTTTGGATGGAATGTCCTATAAATATCCGTTAAGTTGAGATGGTCTAATGTGTCATTTAAAGCTTGTGTGTCTTTATTTATTTTCTGTTTGGATGATCTGTCCATTGATGTAAGTGGGGTGTTCAAGTCTCCCACTATTATTGTGTTGCTGTCAATGTCCCCCTTTTTTTTTATTTTATTATTTTTGGGGGGTACACCAGGTTCAGTCATCTGTTTTTATACACATATCCCCGTATTCCCTCGCTTCCTTGACTCCCCCCCACCTCGAGTCCCCCCCACCCTCCCTGCCCCAGTCCTCTAAGGCATCTTCCATCCTCGAGTTGGACTCCCTTTGTTATACAACAACTTCCCACTGACTATTTTACAGTTGGTAGTATATATATGTCTGTGCTACTCTCTCGCTTCCTCTCAGTTTCCCCTTCACCCCCACCCCCTCCCATACCTTGAGTTCTCCAGTCCATTCTCTATATCTGCATCCTTGTTCTTGTCACTGAGTTCACCAGTACCATTTTTAGATTCCGTATATGTGAGTTAGCATACAATATTTGTCCTTCTCTTTCTGACTTACTTCACTCTGTATGACAGATTGTAGTTCTATCCACCTCATTACATATAGCTCCATCTCATCCCTTTTTATAGCTGAGTAATATTCCATTGTATATATATGCCACATCTTCTGTATCCACTCATTTGTTGATGGGCATTTAGGTTGCGATGTCCCCTTTTATAGCTGTTAGCATTTGCCTTATGTATTGAGGTGCTCCTATGTTGGGGGCATAGATATTTACCATTGTGATATGTTCTTCTTGAATGGATCCCTTGATCATTATGTAGTGTCCTTCCTTGTCTCTTTTAATAGTCTTTACTTTAAAGTCTAATTTGTCTGATATGAGTATTGGTACTCCGGCTTTCTTTTGACTTCCATTTGCATGGAATATCTTTTTCCATCCCTTTACTTTCAGTCTATATGTATCCCTTGGTCTGAAGTGCATTTCTTGTAGGCAGCATATAGAAGGGTTTTGTTTTTGTATCCATTCAGTCAGTCTGTGTCTTTTGGTTGGAGCATTTAATCCATTTACATTTAAGGTGATTATTGACATATGTGTTCCAATTACCATTTTCTTAATTGTTTTGGGTTTGTATTTGTAGGTGTTTTCCTTTTCTTGTGTTTCCTACTTAGAGAAGTTCCTTTAGCACTTGTTGTAAGGCTGGTTTGGTGGTGCTGAATTCTCTTAACTTTTGCTTGTCTGGAAAGCTTTTGATTTCTCCCTCAAATCTGAATGAGATTCTTGCTGGGTAGAGTATTCTTGGCTGTAGGTTTCTCTCTTTCAGGACTTTCAGTATATCCTGCCATTCCCTTCTGGCCTGTAGAGTTTCTCTAGAAAGGTCAGCTGTTATCCTTGTGGGTTTTCCTTTATATGTTATTTGTTGCTTTTCTCTTGCTGCTTTTAATATTTTTTCTTTGTGTTTTATTGACGTTAGTTTGATTAATATGTGCCTTGGTGTATTTCTCCTTGGGTTTATTCTGTATTTGACTCTCTGTGCTTCTTGGACTTGGTTAATTATTTCCTTTCCCATGTTGGGGAAGTTTTCCACTAGAACCTCTTCAAATATTTTCTCAGACCCTTTCTTTTTTTCTTCTTCTTCTGGGATGCCTATAATTCGAATGTTGGTATGCTTAATGTTATCACTGAGGTCTCTGAGACTGTCTTCTAGTCTTTTTATTCTTTTTTCTTTTTCCTGCTCTGTGGCGTTTATTTCCCCCATTCTGTCTTCCAACTCACTTATTCGTTCTTCTGCCTCAGTCATTCTGCTGGTTATAGCATCTAGAGTATTTTTAATTTCAGTTATTTTGTTATCCATTGCTGTTTGTTTTTCTGAGTTCTTATGAACTGTTTCTTGTACTTTCTCTATTTTGTTATCGAGATTTTGTATCATTTTTACTATCATTACTCTGAATTCTTTTTCAGGCATTTTTCCTATTTCCTCCTCATTTATTTGGTCTTGTGGGTTTTTTTCTTGCTCCTTTACCTGCATGGTGTTTCTTTGTTTCCTCATGGTCGTCCAAACTTTTGGGATTGCTTGTCCTGGTGATAGAGGTGTTTATGGAAGACTGCCCAAGCCTCAGACTAATGTCCAAGTGTTGGGTTACACAAATGCTAAGTCTAGGAAACACATACATGTATAAGATACACAATTACTGAATCCATTAGGACATAAGGCTCTGGAAAGACCTGACAGAACCCCAGTGTGCTATCAGATATTCAAAGCGAAACCCAACAGAAATTGACAACTGAAACAGAACAAATCAGAGAGAAAAGCAAAAGCAAACAAACAAACAAATAACACCTTACACATACAAACACTAATCCAGGGAGATTTTGTAAGCTAGGATCAAATATAGAAAAGAGCTAGAGTACCACCAGACAGAATGGAAATTCTCAGAATGAAATTAGACAATTGTACTAAGAACTAAGATAAAGACAAAAACCTAATATTAAATACCAAGGTGGTGTGTCATCTGGAGAATAGAGCAAGGAGTCTGAGCAGATTGATAGTGTTGCTTATAAGTATGTTAAGATAAAATAAACTAAAAATGGATGGAAGAAAGGGGAACAGAAGAGCGTAGTGTGATTGGAAATATGCAAATAAAAAGAAAGGAATAGAAATGTATAAAAGATAGGGATGAAAGGAAAGTATGAGAGATATATTGTCTGTACTACCAAAAACTTAGCTAGATATAGAAGTATATAAAAAGGCAAAAAAATAAAAATAGAATAAAAAATATCATTAAAAAATTATGTTATAAAACTTGTAGATCCCTTAGGACTAAGATCGTAATTAGTAAAGGAAAAAAAAAGAGAAAAAAAAAATCCAGAACTGATCCCAGAATGGACCAGTTCAATAGGATTGATACTAATATTTGTGTTTCCTTAGAGTCTCAGCTGTAAGTGTCCTTCTCCTCGCCTTGGGTTTTTTTGCATTATTCTGTGACCAGCAGATGTTCCTTTATTGTTCGTCTGTAAGCATTGGTGTGTGGGGAGGGAGAGGGTACAATAGTGGCTCCTTCTCCTGGGAGTGAGTGAGCAGTGGCACACTGTTGTTTCAGTTGGGCTTGGAGGTGCCTGTTGCATAGGGACGCTGGTGGCTCAGGTGTAAACAGAAAGTCTTAGAGTTGGGCCTCTCTCAGGTTTTTTTTTTTTTCCCCCTCGGCAGCCTCCCTGCTGCCGGAGTTCCAAGGGGTTTTAATCTAGCCCCGCCCGAGTGCCTGAGGGTGCTTGTTATCCCTGAGCGCCTTAGGTGGCCCACAGGCGTCTCTCCACTGCCTGTTGCAGAGGCGCCGAAAGAGAGGGAAAGGTTATGCCTGCAGCTCCTCCCCCCCGCCCGTGAGCCTGCAGCCTGCAGCCGCCATCATGGCCGGGCAGCTCTCAGGGATGGGCACTCCTCGCCGCGGACCTCTTCTCTCCTGTCCTCTTGGTCCGTCACCTTACTGGCAACAATGTTTCTCACCCTGAACCAGCTCTCCGGTTCCCACGCTCCTGCTCCCGGACCCTCTGTTCAGCTGTGAATCGACGTCTGGGTCCGGGAACGCTGAGCTGTGGTACGGACCCTCCGTGTATTTCTCACTCCCTCCCATCTGCCACAGCTCCGCCGCTTCACCCTCTTTGAGCCCTCGTAGATGCCTCCCTACCGGTTATGTCAGGATCTTTGCGGTCCTTTCTGGTGTCCGAGGCCGTCTGCTGGTGTTCAGCTGGTTCTCTGTGGGAATTATTGCGTCCTTCGGTGCATTCCCAGTGCATCTGTGGAGATGCATGCATTCCACGTCCTCTACTTCGCCGCCATCTTTTTCTGGGGCATAGATTCTTTAATGTGGTGTTTTTATATCATGATTCTTTAGAAATTCTAAATTTTTTATTTTTACTTCCTTTTCCAAAAAATTGTTTAATAAAAAGTTTTAAAATTGTTATTGATGAGTCTTTTTCTTTTCTGTTTTAATTACTTTCTAATTGTTTTATAATCAGAGTATAGTATTAATTTTACTTTGTGAAACTTACAGAGGTTTTGTGATGACCTTATAGATGGTCACATTTACTGAATGTTTCATGTACAAATGTACACTTGAGAAGGAGGTATGTTATTTTTGATAGGTGTCAATAAGAGCTACCTTATTGATTACATTATTTAGGTTGTATATATCTACTTAATATTTTTGTTCTTTTGATTTGTTTTTGATTGAGAGTAAAGTATTGGAGTCACCTGTTATTACTCTATTTCTGCTTGTGTTTTCTGTAATTCATGCTTTATTAAGGAAGTTACTGCATTATTTGGTGCCTGTGTATTCATAGCCATTATTTCTTTTTTTCTCATTTTTTTCTTTTAGCTCTTTATTGGAATATAATTGCTTTACACTCTTGTACCAGGTTTGAGCTACACCAAAGTGAATCAGCTGTATTTATACATATATCCCCATATCCCCTCCCTTCTGTGACTCTTTCCCACCCTCCCTGTCCTGACCCTCTAAGGCATCACCCATCATCAAGTGGATCTCCCTTTGTTATACAGCAACTTCCCACTAGCTATCTGTTTTACAGTTGGTACTGTATATATGTCTATGCTACTCTCTCACTTCGTCCCAGCTTCCCCTTCACCCCACCCCCAGCCCCGCCAACCCCATGTCCTCCAGTCCATTCTCTGCATCTGCATCCTTGTTCTTGCCCTGTCACTGGGTTCATCAGTACCATTTTTTAAGATTCTGTATATATGAGTTAGCATACGGTATTTGTTTTTCTTTTTATGGCTTACTTCGCTCTGTATGACAGTCTCTAGGTCTATCCACCTCATTACATGTAGTTCAATTTCATTCCTTTTTATTGCTGAATAATATTCCGTTGTATATATGTGCCATATGTTCTTTATCCATTCATTTGTTGATGGGCATTTAAGTTGCTCCCATGTCCTGGCTATTGTAAATAGTGCTGCAGTGAACATTATGGTACATGTTTCTTTTGGGATTATGGTTTGCTCTGGGTATATGCCCAGCAGTGGGATTACTGGATCATATGGTAGTTCTATTTGTAGTTTTTTAAGGAACCTCCAAATTGTTTTCCATAGTGGCTGTACCACCTTACATTCTCACCAACAGTGCAGGAGAGTTCCCTTTTCTCCACACCCTCTCCAACATTTCTTGTTTCTAGATTTTTTGATGGCTATTCTAACCGGTGTGAGGTGATACCTCAGTTGTGGCTTTGACTTGCATGTCTCTAATGATTAATGATGTTGAGCCTCTTTTCATGTGTTTGTTAGCCATCTGTATGTCTTCTTTAGAGAAATGTCTATTTAGGTCTTCCACCCATTTGTGGATTGGGTTATTTGCTTTTTTGGTATTAAGCTTCATGAGCTGCTTGTATATTTTGGAGATTAATCCTTTGTCTGTTGCTTCATTGCCAAGTATTTTCTCCCATTCTGAGGGTCATCTTCTTGTCTTGTTTATGATTTCTTTCACTGTGCAAAAGCTTTTAAGTTTCATTAGGTCCCATGTGTTTATTCTTGATTTTATTTCCATGATTCTAGGAGGTGGGTCAAAAAGGATCTTGCTTTGGTATATGTCATAGAGTGTTCTGCCTATATTTTCCTCTAGGAGTTTTATAGTGTCTGGCCTTCCATTTAGGTCTTTAATCCATTTGGAGTTTATTTTTGTGTATGGTGTTAGGAAGTGTTCTAATTTCATTCTTTCACATATTGCTGTCCAATTTTCACAGCACCACTTGTTGAAGAGGCTGCCTTTTGTCCATTGTATATTCTTGCCTCCTTTGTCAAAGATAAGCTGCCCATATGTGCTTGGGTTTACCTCTGGGTTCTCTATTCTATTCCATTGATCTTCCTTTCTATTTTTGTGCCAGTACCATACTGTCTTGATCACTATGGCCTTGTAGTATAGTGTGAAGTCAAGAAGCCTAATTCCACTAACTCTGTGTTTCCTTCTCAAGATTGCTTTCATAACCATTATTTCTTTACTGTGAATTGGATCCTTTAGTATTATCTAGTAAACTCTTTGTCTTAATTAATATTTTTAAGCCTAAAGTCTCCCTTGTGGAATATGAGGATTTTTAAATTTACTTATATTTACCTGGCCCAGCTTTTCTGAGTCAGTTTGTTTTAAGTGGGTCTGTTTATTTAATAGTTGGGTTTGTTTAGCAGTTGGGTTTTGCTGCATGAGCCAATTAGAAAATGTGTTTTTATTTAATATGTCTGTTAAATCCATTTTTATTGATTGATATGATTATTACATATTATCTTAATAATATTTACTATGTATTATATTTATTGTATTTCTTTTTTAAAATTGATTTTTTTAAAATTGATGTTTTTTGAAGTATAGTTGATGTACAATATTATATGTTATAGGTGTATAATGTAGTGCTTCACAATTTTTAAAGGTTATACTCCATTTATAGTTATTATAAAATATTGACTGTATTCCCTATGTTGTTCAGTATGTCCCTGTGGCTTATTTTATGCATAGTAGTTTGTACCTCTTAATCCCCTACCCCTATTTTTCCCCTCCTCCTTCCCTCTCCCCAGTGGTAACCAGTAGTTTGTTCTCTTTATCTGTGAGTCTGCTTCTTTTTTGTTATATTCACTAGTTTGTCATCTTTTTAGATTCTACATATAAGTGATAACATATAGTATTTGTCTTTCTCTGTCTTATTTCACTTAGGATAATACCCTCCAAGTCCATCCATGTTGCTGCAAATGGCAAAATTTCATTCCTTTTTATGACTGCATAGTATTCCATTGTATATATATACCACATCTTTTTTATCCATTCATCTGTTGATGGACACTTAGGTTGCTTCCATATCTCGGCAATTGTAAATAATGCTGCCATGAGCATTGCGGTGTATATATCTTTTCAAATTAGGGTTTTGGGGGTTTTTTGGATATATACTCAGTAGTGGAATTGCTGGGTCATATGGTAGTTCTATTTTTAGTCTTTTGAGAAACCTCCATACTTTTTTCCACAGTAGCTGCACCAATCTACATTCCTACCAACATTGTATGAGGCTTCCCTTTTCTCCACATCCTTGCCAACAGTTGTTATTTGTGTTTTTTTTGTTTTTGATAATAGCCATTCTCACAGGTGAGAGATGATATCTCATTGTAGCTTTGACTTGCATTTCCCTAAGGATTAGGCATTTTGAGCATCTTTTCTTGTGTCTGTTGGCCATCTGCATTTCCTCTTTGGAAAAATGTCTATTTAGTTTTTCTGCTCATTTTTTTAATTGGGTTTCTTTTTTTGATGGTGAGTTGTATGAGCTGTTTATATATAGGCTATTAACATCTCAGTCATATTGTTTGCTATTTTCTCCCATTTAGTAAGTTGTCTTTTCATTTTGTTTATGGTTTCCTTTTCTGTGCAAAAGCTTCTAAGTTTAATTAAGCCCCATGCATTTTGTTTTTGTTTTTCTTTTTTTGCTTTTATGCTTTGCTTTAGGAGAGAGATCAAAAAATATTGCTACAACGTATGTCACAGAGTGTTCTGCCTGTGTTTTCCTCTAGAAGTTTTATGGTTTCTGGTCTTACATTTAGGTCTTTAATCCATGTTGAGTTTATTTTTGTGTATGGCATTAGAGAATGTTCTAATTTCATTCTTTTCCCAGCAGCACTTATTGAAGAGACTGTCTTTTCTCCATTGTATATTCTTGCTTCCTTTGTCATAGACTAATAGACCATAAGTGTGTGGGTTTACTTCTGGGCTGTCTGTTCTGTTCCATTGATCTATGTGTCTGTTTTTGTGCCAGTACCATACTGTTTTTGATTATTGTAGCTTCATAATATAGTCTGAAGTCAGGGAGTGTGATTCCTCCAGCTCCATTTTTCTTTCTCAAGATTGTTTGGCTATTTGGGGTCTTTTGTGTTTCCATACAAATTTAAAAATTGTTTGTTCTAGTTCTGTGAAAAATGCCCTTGGTATTTTGATAGGAATTGCATTGAATCTATATATTGCCTTGGGTATTATGGTCATTTTAACAATATTAATTCTTCCAATCCAAGAACACAGTATATCTTTTCATCTGTTTGTGTCATCTTTGATTTCTTTCATCAGCAACTTACAGTTTTTTGAGTATAGGTCTTTTACCTCCTTAGGTAGGTTTGTTCCTAGATGTTTTATTCTTTTTGATGTGATGATGAATGGGATTGTTTCCTTAATTTCTCTTTCTGATAGTTTGTTGTTAGTGTATAGAAATGCAACAGATTTCTGTATGTTAATTTTGAATCTTGCAATTTACTGAATTAGTTGATGAGTTTAGTAGTTTTTTGGTAATGTCTTTAGGATTTTCTGTCTATTGTATCATGTCATCTGCAAACAATGACAATTTTACTTCTTCCTTTCCAATTTGGTTTCCTTTTATTTCTTTTTCTTGTCTGATTGTTGTGGCTAAGACTTCCAAGACTGTGTTGAATAAAAATGTCAAAACTGGGCATCCTTCTCTTGTGCCTGACCTTAGAGGGAATACTTTCATCTTTCCCCCATTGAGTATGTTGTTAGCTCTGGGTTTGTCATCTATGGCCTTTATTATGTTGAGGTATGTTCCTTCTATTCCCACTTTCTGTAAAGTTTTTATCATAAATGAATGTTGAATTTTGTCAAAAGCTTTTTCTGCATCTATTGAGATGATCATATGACTTTTTTTCTTCAATTTGTTAATATGGTATATCATTGATTTATTTGTGGATATTGAAAATTTGAAACTAGTTTCTTTTTTTGTGATCTCTTTGTGTATTTCCTTTTCATGTATTTTGATATGTTCTCTAAGTATTTGTAATATTACCTGTCATATATAAAATATTATGTATTTTATGTTCTATATTTTCATTTTTGTTCCAGTGATTATCTTTGTACTAATACCTTTGTCAATGCCCATTTCCTTACTTAGATTTTTTCCCTCTACCTTCCCTGTCACTTTTTTACTGACCCTTTTTACCTCTCTCTTGATTTCATTTTCACTGTTTTATCTGTTTTCACATTTTGCTTATGTCCCTCATTATAATCTCAGTCTAAGGTGTTCTTCCTTGATTATCATGCAAGGGAGGATGATTTTTTCTTTATCTTCATTTTTCTCCCTGAGTTTTTAACTCTCATTTTACATCTTCCTGTTTTTATGTTTATTTCTATTTTGAAGTTTTAACTGTATTCTTTGAGTTATTTTTCTGATCTTCAAATGCTTGTTTAAAGATATTTAATTTTGTTAGGCATATCTTTTTTTAAAATTTTTTTAAGAACTTTTATTGAGATACAGTTAACATACAATAAACTGTATATATTTAGAGTGTACAATTAGGCATATCTTATTTTTCTCTGCTTTGTGGTGGTTTTGGAGGAATAATTTTCATCACCTGAAATATTTTGATTTTCATTTTTTGTTTGTTTTCTATTACAATAGTTTTAGTATAGATTTTGTCTTCTATCTTCTGTTAATTTTAGGAACATCTTACATTTTTCTAGGCCAGCATTAACAGTTGTGTGTAGAAAAGGATGAGTTTGGTGGTGTATTAGATTTCTTAGCTCACGAGTGCCCTCTTCTGTTGGCATGAAGTTCAGGTTCTTTCGTTAATGTCTACATTCTTTGGGTGGCAAAGGAGAGAGGATGATGAAGTCTTCTGATGTTTCGATTTTATGTTTGTATAGAACTTTTAATTTTTACCGCTTATTTCCTTCTTCCCCCTCACCCACAAATCCACGTGAATCCTTCACCTTCAGAGCTATTCCCTTTCCAAGTCTTTCCCACTCTTTTCAAGAAGGGGTACCTCTCCCACTTCTGTTTACAATCAGTTTCAAGGCTCTCCCTCTCAGTTCCACATAGCCAGAATGCTGAATATCTGGGTATCAGATTTATTCTCAGCACTTATGCTCTAAGGGTGGGACTTTACCTTTTGCAAAACAATTATATCTGTATTCCAAACCTCAAGTGCCACTTGCTGCTCTACACTGGGCTCTAGTGGTGGCTGTGCTGGCTTCTAACTGTTTATTTCCCTAGTTTCTTTTAAATTGAAGTATTACTCTGTTTTATTCATGCTGTAGACATAGGTTATTGTGGTTTTATTTATTCTCTCTGATTTGTGTGATATTCAGGTATATGGAGATTCTAATTTAGGTGACCCCATTATCCTGTGGGATTCTAAAATCAGATCACATTAAAATGTAATTGTTAAGGAGGTCTTTTTTTGAGGTGCAATTTCCTCCTTATAATTTTTATATATCAATTCTAGTTGTGTTTCTGAGGCAATATAGAATAAGTCATATTTCTCTCTTATGTTCTAAAAAAACTGTTTTGCAGCCCATAAAATCTTTTCTCTGGAATAACCATCCATTCATCCTTCAACCACTACTTAGGTGGTAAAACTTCAAGTCACCCCTCCCTCCATCTCATCACTCTCTTTATCAAAGATACTAACTTCTCAGGTTCATTGTTTCCTATACTGTATTTACCAGCAAAACTTGAGGACATTATTACTATTGGAAGAAGCTAACAATAGCAATTCAAAAGTTCACTCTTAGAACAATTGCTTTCCTTTCTCTAAATGTAATGATTTATGTAAAACAATAAAGGAAAATTGAAAATGGGAAAAAAACCATGTTTTTATATTTTGCTTTCAACAAAGGACAAACATCAATTGGCTTATTCACAAACACAGCAAGTATTTGTTTTGACTGGAAGAACAGTTAATGTGTCTAAATGTTTCTAACCAAATGTAGCAAATAAAAAGTAGAATAGCCTGAATGAATATGAATACTTATGAATCTCTTAATCAGGAGTCTAGTGCTGCAAACTGAATGCTAATGAAGTAAAAGAGCACTGCTTTGCTTGTTCTCAATTTATGTAGCCCTGGCAGTTATGCTTTTTATGTAATGATGCTAGCAGATCCTAGGTTGCTAAAAAATTTCAATACAGAGCACAGTATACTTTTAGAGGGCTCAAATAGGAAGGTGATAAGAGAATGCGGGGAAATTGGATGGGGCAGCGGGAGTTGAGAAGGTAAAGTGAGCATAGGATTTTCTTACCAGTTTCGGGAGCAGCTATTGTTGACACCGAAAATGGAACTGAATGAAGCTAAATGATGCATTTTCCCTATGTGACTTCCCTACTTCTACTTCTGATGTAATCTCATATCTTTATTAAAGAGCAAAGAAATAAACCTGAGGATTTGGGTACAGAAAGAAATATCAGTTTAAGTCTAGAGGATATGGGGGCTTTGCACCTGGAGTGCTAGTTTTCTAGTTCAGAGGTGTTCAACTTTTGTTCAGCTTTGACACAGGAAGGATGATGTTCTCATGCTTAACACAAGGCATTTGCATTATCTGGACTTGCCCTCTGTAATTCTGTTTCTCTTTCTCTTTGGAAATATTGAGAGGCAAGTGAAATAAAGCAACCTTATTATGGGATTAAACTTGAATCTTATCAAATTTGTTTTAAAGTAAATCATCATCATGGTAAGAAATAACTTGATGTATGGTAGTCTCCAAATACTCTAGTAGGCAGGCTGTCCCAGACCAAATCAAGATAATTTAATCATGCAGTTAGTTGAATCAATTGAAAATATACAGCAAGGAGCAAGGGAAAGGAATGAGGTAGGTTAATATGCCTAGGATAGGGTTCAAGCAGGATAAAGGTACTATGCTACCTGAATCCTTTGTTACACATGTTCATAAGTTGTCTTTCTATCCCTCTCCCCCTCACTCTCTGTTTTCTTCTCCTCCCACCCCCTTCTCCCTCCTCTATTCACCTCTCTCTCCCTCTTCTCTCTCATATATGAATTTCAAATTAAGATGCTTAGAAATTTGGGCTGTATAACAACTCTCCTTAAAGCATCAGTCCCTGAGCAAAGCACTGAATCATATAATCATGATGCATTATCCACATCTAGCCAATCCCTCTATTCTGAATTTTCAGTAAAAGGATTTAGTTATTTGAACACCAGCTGTTGGTCTGTTCTAAATACTGCAAATAGAAGCATTTATAAACTACTCATGTTGCCTTTTTTCAGTGTACTTAGGAAGACAGGATGTTACTTTTTATTTTAATCACTCTGTAATCATTGATTGTGACAAATATGTTTGTCTGAAATCCAAGAGATATCCAAAAAAGAAACATCGGAGATTAATCTCAATTAATTAAATTCTTAAACTACATTTCTGGATGAAAGCTAGAACATAGACTCTAACAGTATAAAATTGATAAATGTGTGGTGTGAGTTGCATATGTTTATGTTTCTTCACTTCTAGAGAAATTCTAGAGAAAATGAGCAAGGCAACATTACCTAGACAAAACAAGAGTTTGCAAATTTGCAAAATTTTTGGCAACTAAAAGTCTTCTTAGACATCCTATGTTACTCTCTCTCCAGAGCAGAAAATAATCACAGGGAATACAGGAACATCTGGTCCTAACGGTGAGTAGTGTCAGAGAAGAATTTTAAAAAGGAGGAGAAAGTAGGTAAATAGGGGTAAATATCATAGGGTCATTGTCCTTTCACATGCCTTTTCTTTGTGTGTGTGTGTGTGTGTGTGTGTGTGTGTGTGTGTGTGTTCCTGCTTATGGGTAGCTTTGCTCACTTCAAAGTCCATACTTACTATTTATTTTATATTCTAAATTTGATATCATACAGGACCTAGAGGATTCCTACTTGAGTGAGTCTGAAAGGAAAAATCAGCATTTCAGTCATATGTGCAGACCATATAGGTTTAAAATACTTTTAAAAAGCATGATACAAAGATTTCTATTTCCAATCAAGATGGAGAGTAAATTCAGAGGAATATAATTTATTTTCCTGCCTAAACAACAGAAAACTGGATAAAATATATGCAACAACATTAGGTAATAAAGGGTAGTGATTCCCTTCACTATATGAACAAATAAGACGAGACCGGTAATTGCTCCAGCTCATTGCCTGCAGATTTCCCAGGCCACAAGGGAGAGAGATCCCAGACAAAGCATTGTGGTCTCCCTAAGTGGAGAAGACAAAGCTGGAAGTCTAGGGAGACCAAGGAATCGAGAGTGCAAAGGCAAGAGTGTAACAGAGGAAAGAGCTGTTCAGAGAGAGGGAGAGAGATCTCTGGAGATCTGCAGGGTCCTCCATAAGTCTTCAGCTGAATACTGGTCACTGCATGAGGGTGAGGAAACTGCTCGATACAGAAGGGATTAGAGGGAATAATACCCAGTGTTTACAGAGGGCACCAGCCAAAATGGAAAACCTAATGATTTATGAAATGTTGGATAGAGTACTCAGAAGTGTTTTGCCTCAGTAGCAAAATCATTCCTAAAATAAATGCTGCTGTGGTTCCTCCTACCAGTGCTTATAAGCAAGATCTGAATGGCTCAAACTGTTCCTAAATAACAACAACATCACAGAATAAAGCTCAATAATATTTATAGGAATTCAAAAATATATAGCATTCAACAAGATAAAATTAGCAATGTCCAAAAAAAGATCAGCATTCAAAGAAGCAAGATATTAATGATCCATAAGGAGAAAAATAAAACAAATCCAGATGGGACACAGAAGATAGAATTAGTAAATGAGAACAGTAAACAATTACTATAACTATATTCCCTAAGTTTAAGAAGCTGGAGTAAATATTGCACTTGTTAAGACAGAAAATGTTAAAAAAAAAGACTCAAATTGGACTTCCAGGGATGAAAACTGCACTGTGTGAGATGAAAAACATACCGGGTGGGATTAATGATGAATTAGATATTGGAGAAGAAATGATTATTGAACTTGAAGACATAGTATTTGAAACTATACAAATGAAGCACATTAAAATGACTGAAAAAATCCCACAGAGCGTTAGTGAATATTCAATATTTGTTACAGTGCAGGTCTGCCAGAGATGAGATGAATCCTTTCAGTTTTTGCCTGCTTCCAAATGGCTTTATTTTGACTTCATGTTAAAAGGATATTTTTACTGGATAAAAGATTATAGATTAACAATTTTTCCATAAGTACTTTAAAGATGTCATTTAATTGCTTGTGCCCTTCGTTGTTTTTTCTGATAAGTCAACCATCATTCTCATCATTGTTCACTGCATGTAGTATATCTTTTTTCATTTCAAGATTTTATCTTTATGCTTTTGATTTCAGCAGTACAACCATGATATGCCTAGGTGTAAGTTTCCTTGTACTTACTGTTCTTGGGTTTCGCTAAACTTCTTAGGTTTGTGGATTGATGTCTTTCCTCAGTTTTGGAAAATTATCAGTCATCTCTTCCAATATTTCTTCTGCTTTGTTCTTTTTTCTTGTTTTGGGTCTCCAGCTACACAAATTTTCATTTTGATTTTGTTTCACAGTTATTGGATATTTTGATCCCCCTCTTCTTTAAATGTTTTCTCTCTGTGTTTTAATTTAGATAATTTTTGTTGTCTTCAAATTCACTGATTCTTTTATCTGATGTTTTCAGAATGCTAATGGGCCCACCAAAATAATTCTTTGTCTTATATTTTATTTTTCATTTTTAAGATTACCATCTGGCTTCTTTTTATAGTTTTCTTCTGTATGGGGAACAAATTCCCCATCTGTTTACACATGCAATCCATCTTTTCCATGAGATTCCATAATATATTTATCATTATTTTAAAGCCCCTCTGATAATTCTAACACTTGGACCATGTTTGGATCAGATTTTAATGGACTGTTTTCTCTCTTGGGAGTAAGTCACATTTTTCCCCCATTTTTTATATCACAAATTTTTGATTGATAGTTGGATATCAATAATGGAACAATAGAAACTGAAGCAAATAATGTTTACACCCAGAAAGGGGCACATTCCTCCTGTCAGGCCAGTAATGTGAGGAGATGAGTTAATCTAGTCCATGATCAAATTTGATCTGGGCTTAGTTGTTTCTTTAATTAGATTTATTTCACCACAGACTTCAAATAGTGCAAAGGATCAGAATTTTCTTTTTAGACAAACGTGGGGCCTGAGTACCTGGAGGATGTGTTTCCACTCTCCTGCTTTGCCCACAGCCTTCCTCAGGCCCTGCTTGTCTACATCTCAGAAGGATATCTTTGAGCTCTCTTGCCTCTGCCCCTGTCAAAATCAGTCATTGCCTTCGTACCCATTGAAGACCTCATGTACCTAAAGAGTTCAGTTCAGTTTTTCCTATGCTGCCTTTAGAGTTCAAGAAACCCCCTATGCTTACACCTGAGGGAAGAATCTCTTTCAGCTTCCCTGCCCCTCTCAGTCATAGATTGTCATTGCTGTTACTCATCGTATAGCCCGGAGAACTTACAGAGCTTGTCTCAGTCCTCCTGTCCTGCCCTCAGAGTTCGTGAGGTCCTGCACACTGTACCTTGGTAGAGCAGGTCTCTCAGTATTCCTGCCCCTCTTTACCAAAGTTAGGTGCCTGCTGCCTTGTGTCAGTGTAAAGCCTGAGTGCCTGAATGTTCCTTCCTGCATTCCTACTCTAGCCCCAGTATTTCTCATGACTACTCTGTGACAGCTATGAAGTGTTGGTACAAGAATCCTTAGAACTCTGTGTTCTAAGGATTCTAAACCATCATGCCAGCTCACACTTAGTGTACAAAAATTTCTTAGAATTTCAGCAGTTTTCTTCTTAAGTTACCCCAGTTTTCTTCTCACCTTTCTTCTTGCTCTGACAGCTTTCTCCTTTTCCACTGCTTCACCAAGGATGAAAGAAGCTGTTGGGTTGCTTCACTCCAGAGAGAGGTTTGTAACTTTCTAGGTTTTAATTCATTAGACATTTTTTCTCCATTCTTATCTCTCTGATGACTTTTTAGTAAATTATGGTTTTTGGGTTATCTGGCTTGTTATTATTGTTAGGGTAGGAATGACATTCTCTCGCAGCTTTCTATTTTCCAGGCAGAAACCGACACCTGACACTTTACATGTAAATGATTATTTTCCCTTCCAACATATATATGTTTTGGAATTCCTTTTTCAAAATTTCTTAGAATCATTCATCATATTCTTTCAAATACCCTTGGTGGTGGAAAATCTTTAGTTCGAAAAGTCATGTCTGCTCTAAAATAAGAATGGCATTCAAAAATTGTTTCTATGTCATGCTGGTAATAAAATTTGGTAATGTTATTAGCAAAAAAAATTATAAAATAATTAGGCTGATTTTCTTATGTTTCTTTTAAAGATCTTTTGAAGGCAATTTTATGTAAATAGTTCAAAACTGGTTTTGAGTGATGGCAGCATCACTGAAATAAGAAGGCTCTTTCTTTCTTTTTTTTTTTTATTTTTTTTAATTTATTTTTTATTTTTTTATTTTTTTGGGGGGTACACAATGTTCAATCATCTGTTTTTATACACATATCCCCGTATTCCCTCCCTTCCTTGACTCCCCCCCCTCGAGTCCCCCCACCCTCCCTGCCCCAGTCCTCTAAGGCATCTTCCATCCTCAAGTTGGACTCCCTTTGTTATACAACAACTTCCCACTGACTATTTTACAGTTGGTAGTATATATATGTCTGTGCTACTCTCTCGCTTTGTCTCAGTTTCCCCTTCACCCCCCGCCCCCTCCCATACCTCAAGTTCTCCAGTCCATTCTCTGTATCTGCATCCTTGTTCTTGTCACTGAGTTCATCAGTACCATTTTTAGATTCCGTATATGTGAGTTAGCATACAATATTTGTCCTTCTCTTTCTGACTTACTTCACTATGTATGACAGACTGTAGTTCTATCCACCTCATTACATATAGCTCCATCTCATCTCTTTTTATAGCTGAGTAATATTCCATTGTGTATATATGCCACATCTTCTGTATCCATTCATTTGTTGATGGGCATTTAGGTTGCTTCCATGTCCTGGCTATTGTAAAGAGTGCTGCAATAAACATTATGGTACAAGTTTCTTTTGGGATTATGGTTTTCTTTGGGTATATGCCCAGGAGTGGGATGACTGGATCATATGGTAGTTCTATTTGTAGTTTTTTAAGGAACCTCCAAATTGTTTTCCATAGTGGCTGTACCAACTTACAGTCCCACCAACAGTGCAGGAGAGTTCCCTTTTCTCCACACCCTCTCCAACATTTGTGGTTTCCAGACTTTGTGATGATGGCCATTCTGACTGGTGTGAGGTGATACCTCATTGTGGCTTTGACTTGCATTTCTCTGATGATTAGTGATGTTGAGCATCTTTTCATGTGTTTGTTGGCCATCTGTATGTCTTCTTTGGAGGAAAGCTCTTTCTTATGATGGCTATTTAATTATAGAATAGCAATTTAAGCCAAATATTTAAAAAAATATTTATTTACTTATTTTGGCTGCGCCAGGTCTTAGTTGTGACACGTGGGATCTTAGTTGTGGCATGCAGATGCTTAGTTGTGGCATGCATGCAGGATCTAGTTCCGCAGCAGGAATTGAACCTGAGCTCCCTGCATTGGGAGTGTGGAGTCTTACCCCCTGGACCACCAGGGAAGTCCCTAAGCCAGATACTTAAGATAAAATTTAAAAATCCATTTTCATTGCTCATGAGATATTACCTCGCACTGGTTAGAATGGCTGTCATCAAGAAGTCTACAAACCATAAATGCTGGAGAGGGTATGGAGAAAAGAGAACCCTCCTACACTGTTGGTGGGAATGTAAACTGGTACAGCGACTATGGAGAATAGTATGGAGGTTCCTAAGAAACTAAAAATAGAGTTGCCATAAAAAAATCCAGCAATCCCACTCCTGGGAATAAATCCAGAGAAAAACATGGTTCAAAAGGATACATGCACCCCAGTGTTCATTGCAGCACTGTTTACAATAGCCAAGACATGGAAGCAACCTAAATGTCCATGGACAGATGAATGGATAAAGAAGATGTGGTGCATATATACAGTGGAATATTACTCAGCCATTAGAAAGAATGAAATAATGCCATTTGCAGCAACATGGATGGACCTGGAGATTATCATACTAAGTGAAGTAAGTAAACAAAGACAAATATCATATGAGATCACTAAAAAAATTGATACAGTAACTTCTTTACAAAACAGAAACACACACACAGACTTAGAGAAGGAACTTATGGTTATCAGGGAGGATGTGTGGGGAAGAGGGATAGATTGGTAGTTTGGGACTGAAATGTACTCACTACTGTATTTAAAATAGATAACCAACAAGGTCCTACTGTATAGCACAGGGAACTCTGCTCTATACTCTGCAATAACCTAAATGGGAAAAGAATTTGAAAAAGAATAGATACATGTATATGTATAACTGAATCACTCTGCTGTACACCTGAAACTAACACAACATTGTTAATCAACTATACTCCAATATTTTTAAAAAAATCCATCTTCATTGCTCTTGAATACCTGTTTTTAAAATTACTTTAAAATATTTCAGATTTTAGTTCTCCTTATATTGAATGATGCAATACAATTGATAATATGTTTTCTCCATTTTATGATTTTCTTTGTAAATGCAAAAATAGGTTTTTTTTCTTAATTTAATTGAAAACATGTCATAGCCATCTTTACCTCGTTTACAACTAACTGTAATTTCAAATGAAGTGTTTTAGGAGGAATATAGATACATTTCATTCATGACAACGAAAGTGAAAAGTTTTACAAAAATTGAGTACCACCGAAAAGTGGGATCAGGTGTGATCCAGCTCTCCCCGCAGAGGGCAGCACTCTCTGGGAAATCGGAAGTCATAGGAGAATGCTTCTGAACTTTTGCCTCATGTGCCAGAGCCTGGACAAAGCATTGAGAAACATTTATTTTAACCAATCATAAAATGATTCAACACTTTCTTTTGAGGCTGAATATTCTGGCTAGTTGCTTATTTATTTGGTATTTTTTTTCTGTCAATACCAAAATTCAAGCACATGTAATAATTATGATGTGTATTTACTGCTTTCTGTGTAAGATGCAATTCCTTTTAATTACTGAAAATTACTTTTCAATTTCATCGGCATCCTCATGTCTTGAAAATTGCAGGATTCATTGCACAAAGCCATGTTCACAGTATTCTTACAGTTTATGATTTTGCAAATGCCTGTTATGTTCCCATGAAGGTGTTCAGTTTTTGTTTTTGTTTTTAATCTTCTAGACCTTTTTTAAAGCCTTTTATTTATATGGGAGTTTTTTTTTTTTTTCCATTCATCAAGTTCCAGCCCAAGAAATGTGGGGTTTTTTTTTCGAGCATTTTCTAAGTGGAAGCTCCTTTGCAAATGCTTTTGTCTCTGGCTTATTTTAGTCATCCTTATTTTTATCTTCTGCTATTCAATTATGTGTTGACACACGATCAGATACAGCAAGCAGAGGTTGGTGCCTGCCAGCAGCATCCTGCAATTGTATCTCCTATATAATGCCAAATCTAACTTTTCCCATTCACCTCATGTTCTTTTATTATGAAATATATATACTTACAGAAGAGTTTATAAAATATATCTGTACTGTGTAATTAATACTTATAAAACAAACACTGGTATAACCCAAGTCAAAAACAACTTTGGCAACATCCAAGAACACCCACCTTGTTTGTGGCTTCCTTCCTAATTATAATTCTGTCCCTCCACTCTGGAAGTATTCACTGTTCTGGCTTTGTGATAATCATACCTTTCTTTTCCTTTATGCTTTTACAACCTATATGTGAATCCCTAAACAATGGTCTGGTTTAACTTGCTTTGAACTTAATATGAATGGACTCCTACTGTTGGAATTATTTTTATCTTTCTTCTTTTGTTCAATGTTGTGTTTGCAAGGTCATCCATACTATAGCATTTGGCTATACCATTTTATTAGTCATATACTGTTCCATTGTATACATATTTCACAACTCATTCATGCTATTGTAAGTGGACTGTTCAGGTGTTTGCAGTTTTTGGTTACCATAAATAACACTGTTACAAATATTCTTACACATGTATGCTAGTAATATGTTTACATGTTTTTAGGGTAGTACAGCATACTTTACCATTTCCCTGGTGAAACACCTCTTGGACTGTGATATCCAAACTTTTGAATGTAGGTGTCTTTGCAATATACTTGTCAGCTGATTTATATAAAAAATTTGTATTTATGTCTCACAAACCCTATACTACATTTTACACAAAACAATGTGTGTGGGAGGGGAAGTCTGGGTTATATTCCAAATGGAATTGTTGAGTGTTAATGTTTCGGAAGGAGCAGCTAGACTCTGGGAAGGGCATATGTAATGGTGAATTTTATGTGTCAGCTTGACTGGAGGGGTCTCCCAGATGTTTGGTTAAACATTATTCGGAATGTATCTGTGAGGGAGTTTCTGGATGAGATTAACATTTGAATGGACAGACTAAGTTAAACAGATGGCCCTTTTCAATGTGGGTGAGCCTCATCCATTTCATTGAAGGCCCAAAATAGAACAAAAGGCTGAATAAAGGAGAATTTGCTCTCTCTGCCTATCTTCTAGCTGCAACATTGGCCTTCTCCTGCCTTCAGACTTGGACTTGGACAGGAACTACAATATTGGCCTTCCTGGGTCTTCACCAGATTTCTGAGTTCAACTGCAGATCTTGGAACTTCTCAGGCTCCATAAACACGTGAGCCAACTCCTTATAACAAATCATATATGATATATTACATCCATTGGATATTTTACTCCTGCAATTGGTTTTACGTCTCTGCAATTGGTTTTACTTCTCTGGAGAACCTAGACTAATACAGCATGTTCTACATACAAAAAAACTATTTGAAGTAACCATATTAGTCATTTAATGAATACATTAGTCATTTTATACCTTAACATGACAGCTTGCTGTATGTGTGTGTGTATATATATATATATATATATATATATATACACATACACACATGCATTGTACTCTGAATTAGTTATGTTTTAGGAAATTGTTTGAGGTGTTAGGTTGATATAAAAATGTAATTTTCTTTAAAATATTGAGAAAGACTCTCAATTAGCATTTATTTTCAAAGTGTCTAATTGACAAAAATAAATTTCTGATCTTAGTGGGGAATACCTAAAGTGGGAAATGCTATACCTAAAATGGAAATGCTGGGGCGTAGATTGTGTATATCTTCAACTTGGTTAGATAATGCCAAATTGTTTTCCAAAAGTGAAGTGTGAATATTCCCACCAGGTGTCTATGGTAATTCTGTTGCTTACATCCCCACCAACAAGGTAACCAAATATCCCAATTTTTGAGGAAACGTGCTGTGTTACAAAAAATGCATTATAAGACATAGAAGGGACTGTGGAATTAGAAAAAAATAATTTCACAGAAATTATATCATTAGATTAAGGGAAGGATTATTAATCAGTATCAAGATCATTAAGTAAATGGTTTATGGAAAACTGGCCGTTGGTTAATTGCTAAAAGAAAACCTCACACATTAGTTTTTAATCACAAAGGGAAAATTTTATCTGTTTGGTGAAGGGGAAAACAAAATAACTTAGTATAGGAATCAGTCAGTCATAGTGCCATCAGTGGTTATTAATCAGATATTGTGTGCTAGATGTAAAGCCACATGAAGTACATACCAAGGCATATGAATTATTCTAGGCAAAAATATTTAAATTGGGTTTATTAAGCCTCTAATATAATGTGCAATTTATAAGAAATGCAGGATATAGACTGACAAGTTAAATGGTAGCACAGCAAAGAAACCAGAAAAATCCAGGGATATTCTGCAATAGATAATTGAGGTGGTTCTTTTACAAGTCATGATCATGTGCACATTTCACTGACCTGCTTTCTCTCCTATATGTGAGCAGTGCTATTTCTTATGTGCTATACAAATAATTGAAGGTTAATTAGCGGTATAAGTAAATAATAATGCTGCCAGTCTCCTATAGACAAATAAACAACTTTATTAAATGTTCAGATGAATTAGGTAAGTAGCAGGTCTCTAATATGTGACCATTTAGGATTTTTTTTTTTTTTTGGTTTCTTTTTATGAAACTAGGATTTGAAAGGATTATATGATGGTGCAAAATATAATCCTTTCAAATAAGCCTTGGATTGTAATTCCAACTCCAGCAATGTATTGTTAACATACTCTGAGCTTCAGTTTCTTTTCTTTGAAAAACAGGCTAAAGTTCTACTTTCCATGGTAGTCATGAGACTCCACATAAAAATTGCTGAATAGAACTTGCTAGGTGGCGCAGTGGTTAAGAATCCACCTGCCAATGCAGGGGACATGGGTTTGATCTCTGCCCCAGGAGGATACAACATGCCACAGAGCAACTAAGCCCGTGTGCCACAACTATTGAGCCTGCGCTCTAGAGCCCATGAGCCACAACTATTGAGCCCATGTGCCACAACTACTGAAGCCCATGTGCCTAGAGCCTGTGCTCTGCAACAAGAGAAGCCACCATAATGAAGAGCCCATGCACCTCAACGAAGAGTAGCCCCCGCTTGCCGCAACTAGAGAAAGCCCATGTGCAGCAAGGAAGACCCAACACAACCAATAAAAAAAATAAACAAATAAATAAATTTATTAAAAAAAAGTACATTTAAAAAAATTGCTGAATAAATGATAGCTATTATTACTAAAAAAAAAAAGTCATGATCATGAAAAAGAGATTATGATCTATTACAAGAAACTTAAGGGACATAAAAACCAGTTGAAAGTTTGATCCTACATTTGATATTTAAATGGACAGATTGCCTGTATGTGGTATTTTTAGATCAAATGGGGAATTTTGAATATATTATTAGAAGAGAGAAAAGGTTCTGAAAGAGAAAGTAGAGATTACTTACTGAAAAAAGTAGGTTGAGGAAGAGTATGTACAATAGGATTTTATATTGATGTATAACTACAAAGGTGTGTGTGTGTGTGTGTGTGTGTAAAGACCTGGAAATATAGGCATTAGGATAATTAGTAGTGATGGTCTCTGGTGGTGAAGGATTGATTTAGGCCTGCTTTTCTAATTTTCTACAATGCACATGTGCTGCTTTTGTAATAATTTTTAATTAAGTTATATTTAACATGCAATGTTATATTAGTTTCAGGCATACAACCTAGTGATTCAGTATTTTTATACGTTATGAAATAATCACCACAATAAGCCCAGTTACCATCCATCACTACACCTGTAATAATAATTTTTGAAAAACACAAACTAGATAATGAAGAGTTACTCAGTGTAACAGATTAGTTTTTTTTTAAACTGATTAATGGAGTGTAATTTCCTGGTAAAAGTTAAGATATAAAAGATAATTATTTTCTGCCTAATAACAATAGGCATAAAAACTAGATAATCTTCTTGGAAATAATGATTACCTTGATTGTTATTAAAAAGACCACTCCAAAGGCTCTTAAGTCATCTACTATCTTCCCTCTTGATCATGTGCATTTTAACATGGATCTTATAGTGGGTAGAACAAGTCTTTCTCTATTCTTCTAGCAATTTATAGTTTTGGTTCCATCATTTTCATCCCTGTAATATTATATTTAGTTTATTAAAGCAGAAATAAATTGATTAAAATAAATTATGAAGACTTTGCAGGTAGTTGTCTATAATTATGAAGAGCTTTATGCTCCCATTTACTGCATTTTACATATATATATTTTGAAAAATGTACCTCTTCTTTCTCCCACTGCCTGGATTACAATCTGTCAATTTTAGTACTTTTTTATCTACATGATAAATTCTTTTATTGATTGATATGAGCATAAAACAATGATCAGACAATTTTAGTGGGGGAGTCAGAGAATGTAAAAGTGAATAAATAAAATTCTTTGTCCTCAAGAAGATCCCAATCCAGAAGGGAGAGAAAGAAGAAAGGTGCTATATAGATCTATAAACAAAATAACTTCCAAAGCAATAGAATTTCATTCATTTTCTTCGGCAAATATTTGTAAGTATTTATTAAGCTCCAGGTTCTGTGCTAGAAACTAGGCTTCAGAAAGAAAATATATAGTTTCTCCCTTTGAGTTGTCAGTAGTCTAATAGATAAACAGACTAATCACAATCATATGATTAGTAGCACTTAATCAGTGGTTCTCCAATAGGGAGTATTTTGTCCCCCAGAGAACACTTGGCAAAGTCTGGAGACATCTTTGATTGTCACATCTGGCGTGTGTGTGCTACTGGCACCTGTTAGGTAGAGGCCAAGGATACTACTAACCATCCTACAATGCACAGGACAGCCCTGCACAGCAGAGTTATTAGGCCAAAAGTGTCAGTAGTACTGCTTTTGAGAAATCTTACAATAATCACTGAGTGTTTTTGGTTTCTGTAAGAGAAGTGTCTAAGGTAAAGGTAAGTAGGAGAGAAGGACATAGAATGCTTCCACAGAGCCTGGAGCTGAAGTTTGAAGGCCAAGTAGAGGTAACCAGGCTGAGGACACCAGATGTGTCACCAGGGATATGTGAAGAGTGCTATGGGAACATGCAGGAAGGAAAGTCTAACTTGGGGAAATGATGAGGAGTGGCCATGCATAAACAACTGTCAGAGAAGGCTTCTCGGGGATGTTTGAGCTATGTCTAAAAGATGATTAGGAGGTTGTCATGTGGACATAAGTATATGGGGGATGGTGCTGGAAAAGTTCTCAAATTTCTGTTTCAGATTGAGGTTTGTAATTCTGCCAAGGGTCATTTTGAGAAGTGGTATACTTAGTCCTAGAAAATAACAACAAAAAAGACTACATATGCCAATAGTAATTCATTTGCACCATAAGGGTCATCATATTTTAAAGATTATGTATTTAAGAAATTAATAGAACTCAGTTGCAATGATAAATATGTGAGAATATTCATTGCAGCTTTAACTTCCAAATATGTGGGAATTTTCCAGATTTTTAAAATTGATTTCTAGTTTAATTCTATTATGATCTAAAGACATACTTTCAATAATTTCTGTTCTTTTAAATTTGGCAGTTTGTTTTATGGTCGAGAATACTATCTTGTTGAATGTTCCACATGTACTTGAAAGAAATGCTTATTCAGATGTTGAATGGCGTGTTCCATAAATGTAAATAATATGATATTCTAGTTACGGATTGGTTGATAATGTTGCTTATATCTCCTATATCTTTAATGATTTCTTGTCTTTGTTCTAGCAATTACTGAGAGAGAAATGTTGAAGTGCCGAGCTGTAATTATGGATTTATCTATTTCTCTTTTCAGCACTATCAGTTTTTGTTTTGTGTATTTTGAGGTTTTGTTATTAGGGATGTATACATATAGAATTCTTAGGTCTTCTTGGAGAATTGACCCATTTATTATTATCTAATTTTTCTTTTAAGCATTGATAATAATCCTTGTTCTGAGTAACATTGTGTGATATTATTCTAGCCACCCAAGCTTTCTTTCGTTGGTGTTTGCATGGTATATATTTTCTAAAAAATTTATTTATTTATTTATTTATTTACTTACTTACTTATTGGGGTATAGTTGCTTTACAATATTGTGTTAGCTTATACTGAACAACAAAGTGAATCAGTTATATGTGTACATATATCCCCTCTTTTTTGGATTTCCTTCTCATTTAGATTACTATAGAGGACGGAGTAGAGTTCCCTGTGCTATACAGTTGGTTCTCATTAGTTATCTATTTTATACATAGTATCAACAGTGTATATTTATCAATCTCAATCTCCCAATTCATCCCATCCCCCTCTTTCCCTCTTTGTATCCATACGTTTGTTCTCTACGTCTATGTCTCTATTTCTGCTTTGCAAATAAGATTGTCTATAGCAATTTTTTCAGATTCCACATATATGCATTAATATATGGTATTTGTTTTTCTCTTTCTGACTTACTCCACTCTGTATGACAGTCTCTGTGTCCATCCATGTCTCTACAAATGTCCCAATTTCGTTCCTTTTTATGGCTGAGTAATATTCCATTGTATATATGTACCACATCTTCTTTATCCATTCCTTTGTTGATGGGCATTTAGGTTGCTTCCATGTCCTGGCTATTGTAAATAGTGCTGCAATGAACAATGGGGTACATGTGTCTTTTTGAATTATGGTTTTCTTTGGGTATGTGCCCAGTAGTGGGGTTGCTAGGTCATATGGTAATTCTACTTTTAGTTTTTTAAAGCAATCCCCATACTGTTCTCCACAGTAACTGTATCAATTTACATTCCCACCAACAGCACAAGAGGGTTCCCTTTTCTCCACACCCTCTCCAGCATTTATTGTCTGTAGATTTTTTGATGATGCCCATTTTGACAGGTGTGAGGTGATACCTCATTGTAGTTTTTATTTGCATTTCTCTAATAATTAGTGATGTTGAGCATCTTTTCATGTGTGTGTTGGCCATCTGTATATTTTCTTTGGAGAAATGTCTATTTAGGTCTTCCGTCCATTTGCATGGTGTATCTTTTTTCCATCATTTTACTTTTAACCTCTGTATGCTTTTATATTAGGGAGATTTCTTATAAATAGCATATACTTTTTCAAACTCCAGCCTGACAATCTCTATTTTTAATTGACACCTTTAGATCATTCACATTTTATCCATATTGATATGGTTGGATTGAATTCTACAATCTTGCTTTCTCTTTGTTCCAGCTGTTCTTCATTTCTTTTATCCTCTTTTTCTGCCTTCTTTTTGTTTAATTGAACATTTTTCTTATGATTCCATTTTATCTTCACTATTAACTTATTATTTATACTTAAAAATTTTTTTTAGTTGTTGCCCTAGGGTTTACTATGTATATCTTCAATTAATCACTCTGCCTCATATAAAATTCTGCTTCATGTATACAGTTTGTTTTTTTCATTATGTGGCACTGACTTTGAAAGAGTGTGTGATCATGCTTACCACTAATTACATTATTAAAACTTCTGAAATCTATACTCCTTAGTCTATGTCTAGCAAATGCTCAACAACTGCCTATCAGGGAAAAAAAAGTCCTAATTTGTAGTGTTTGATAATTTCTGTGATTTAACCTCTCCAACCATGGCCTATTACTAGCTAATATTGTGACATCGTTGAAGTGGAATTAGGAAGAAATGAGACAATCATTGCACTTAGCCAGTGCAAGCTGGCTCCAGTACACACTTCTGAGCCCATAAGGTCCCCTGGTGTTGCTAAGGCATGTCCTTGTTTTGTGGTTACTATTTATATTTCTAGGGCCTAAAACTTTAAAATCTCAGACCTACAAATTTAAATTCCAATATCCAAGGAGTCTGCAACTACGATGTTTCATCCTCTTATAAGTTTATCTTCTCATATTACTAAAGATTTCAGGTTCATTAAAAATGATCATATCCCCTTTCTACCTTCAGAAATACTCACAAGTGACTCCCATATACCTATTTGTATTAACTATGTCTTAAATCAATCTCAAGACAAAACAAAACAAGGAGATGCATCAAGCCATTCTGTAGTTGAAAGTTTTTTTGTGCCAGCTATCCAGGAGTTGGCTGCCCTGGTGTTGGGGCTTACAGCAGACTTAATTTGCGGAAAGGATCTGGGAGGGTTAAAGAGCAGATTTGCATGTTTTCTTACCAAGAGATTGTGAATCATTAGATTAATATAGGTTAGCACGAAGGTCTGTGTTTTGAAGGCTTAAAAATAGCTGTTTTGGTGCTCATTCATAACCAACTGCTGACTCTCCCAGTATGAGTCAAGTGGTGACTATGGCCTAACAAGATAAGATCTTATTTACAACAGAACTGGGGAAATGGAACAAAAGTTGAACATTTGGAATCTCCTGGAAGAGTCTGCTATGAGACAGTCTTAAGAGTATTTCAATTCCAGTGTCTTTATAGAAGGGAGAGTCTGAGCCACTCATGGTAATATTAAAATAAAGATTTTTGGGGAGAGGGATTATGTATTGAATAGAAAAATTGCAGAAGCTCAACACTTTTGACTGAGAACTCAAATGCTAAGAGACTGGAAAGGGTCATAAAGAGACTACAGTATATATTCAGGAAAACATTTTGAATAATTGTGAATTTTACTGCACAAGCGTATAGGTTAATACTTTCTTATGATACCATTTCTCCACATTCCAGGATGAAAATAGTAAAGAAGGGTTGAAAGAATCTTGAATCTAATTTCTCATTTCTTACTCCCTTTTCTTTAATTTCCTCACAGTACACCATCACCAGTATATCAACATTCTTCTAAAAAAGGAAGCTGGAACATAAAACACATTTTTATGATAAATGAAAGCGTATAGGAAGGAGTTCTAAATCATTTAAATTTCCCTTGGGATAGTGATCCCAAATCATTACTTCGTGAACTACTATTGCTATTAATCACCTTTATAGCCAAGAAATTCAGATTTCCCCCCACATGTATGCTTTTCTTTTTCTATGAATTAAAGAATATTTACTTGGATTTATCCTAATAATAACACTTTAAATACATGAGAACTGTTTTGTTATACTATAGCTACTTCGATGTTGTTTTTTGTTTGTTTCTTTTAAATTGTATTTTTTTCTAAGATAAAAGGAATACAAGCTCATTATTTTAAAAATTGGAAAATGTAGATAATACTTATAAATAAAACAGAAAAATCAACCATAAACCCAACACTCAGAGAGAAACTGTTAATATCATAGTTTCAACTATATATTTTTATGCACATTTTTAAAAAATTGGAATTATACTATACATACAGTTTTAAATACTCACATTTCCACCAATAATATATAAAAGAGCCTTTTCCTATCGTATAAAATATTTTGACTCTATTATTTCCATTTGCTGAATCATATCGGATGCTTCATAATGCAAGGATGTTTCAAATATGCCATCAATACAGTTCCCTTTTCTATAATTTCAAAATCCAAACAGATGGATTTTATCTTATAATCTGCTAAATTTTGGTTCATGATAGGAAAAATTAACTCTGGGTGACTGCACTCACTTCATCTTTCTTGTCCAGCTTTCTTCCAGGCATGAAAACCCCAAGTGGGAAATGTTCTTAAGCTGTATGGAAAGAATTCTGTTCTAAAGATGTATTTTGCATTTTTCCTCTTCACTATCAACATGTGACTTCAGTCTAATTTTCTCCAGGTTGTATTCTCTTCAGTAGATTCTCTATCTACCCATCTTCTCAATTCCTCTTACCATGATTATAGATCAATCTTCATAATTTCCTGCCTAGATTGAACAGCAGAATTCTCTCAGTTGATTTCCATGCATGCAGTCTCACTCTTCCCCAAACTTCCACCTTTGTGATTTTTTTTTATCATCAAATCAGAGTATGTCATTACCCTACTAAATATTCCAAATACCTCCAATTGCCTTCAAAGAGATAGTTTGGCAAGACGTAATTTCCTTCACAATCTAGTACTAACACATCTTTGTATTTATTTAGTAATTTATTTAACAGAGCTTACAAGATTATATTTGATACATGAAAGTTTAGAGTTAGTAGGAATAAATCTTTGTGGTTGTTGCCAATGATGATGATGGGTGTAGCATTGAAAGAAATAGTCCTGGAAGGCAAAAGCAAGCAAAGCTAGTAATAGAAAAGCAAGACATCAAAAACTACCCTTCAGTTTATTTATTGGAGTTTCTACAATAACTAAGGGATGATACATATTTAAAATAAAATTTGAAGAATGAGGAGAGAAAAATTCTAGGCTTGATGGGTATTGCAAAGGAAATAGGCTTAATGTTATGAGCTATGCAGGAGAGAGTTTAAGAGTGCTCTTGAGGAAGTCAGCCTGGATTGTAATTCTGGCTTTTCTTGGGAGGATTACCTGACTTCTTTGTGATTTGGTTTCTTTGGCCAAATGGATAATACTAGTATATTCCTTATAAGCTTGTTGAGAGAACTTTGATTCAAGTAAAGAACTGGACAAAGTAAGCTTTTAATGAAATTTAGCTATCGTTATTATTATTATTAACCATATTTATCTAAAAAGAGAAAGTAGAGCCTTTTGCTAACTAGGTATAACAGAGTTAGATGACATAAGCTGTCATTAGCTGCTCCCTAGTTTACAGGAAAAGTCCTACTATTAAAATACAAATAGGAAAAATAAATGTTGCCACCTGATTCTTACTGGAACTCTTGTTTCCTTCATCCCCTACTCAATTATTTCAAATGTTCTATGTAAAATTTCTGACTCTTCTCTTTTTCTTTAAAAGGCTACACATTTGATTTATAACATATATTTCAAATTCAGCTTTCAGTTATGGTAGTAATAATCCTTGAAATTATAACTTTTGGGGGGAGTAAATTTAGAAGGCATTGCATAAGGTTGGATGATAGCAGTCCCCAATCCTTGAGAAAATTTAGAGAAAATTTTAGAGCATGTTCAGGTTAAGTTGTGATTTAAAAGCCCTAATTTAACTTGAAATGATTTTTTTGCCCTAGTGTCAAACTCTTTTACCTCTTGGCTCCATTGTTTGGCATAATCGCCCAAAGCAAGGTTTACTGTTTTTGACTAAGAGCATAAAAAAGCCATTGGCTGTAAGATTGTTTTCATTTAGGGGAAGTGTATATGGAGTGGGGGTGGGGGAGAAAAAGGAAGGTATAAAAACAAGGAAGGACAGTCGTTTTCAGGGAACTTACTTGAGTTATTTTAAGGACAAATATAGCCTACTATTCATTTTCTTTCATCCTGTAATAAAATTGAACTTTGATGAGCTGAGGTCCAGGGAACAAAATGTGATGCTACCACTTGTATTCATGTATTAAATTCATAGGGTGTCACAGTGGAATGTTCCCCTTCTTAGAACTGTGTGTGTTTGGGATGTCTATGTCAGCTTTCTGAACTCTACTCTTTTACTCAAGTGTTAACCCTCGGCAAGATAACCCACAGACTCCAAATTATGATGCTGTTATTAGCTCTCAGAAGGCATAACACTACAAAAAATGAGAACATTCTAAATACAAGCTGGAGGTTTTTGAGTTCTTAAATACTCCTGTTATTTTCTCAAGCAAGAGAATAATATAGCTTTGGGGTGGACAAAATAATAAAATTCTAATATTTATGTAAATTGTTTTGATTTATTTTTTATTTTCATTGCTCTTTGCCTTAATATGGAAATGCTACAGACTTCCTGCTGTTTATAGAGAACAAAAAGTCTCCCAGTTTAAATCCATTTAGCTTTAATGCCTGAGTTTAGTTTCATGCAAGTAAATGCTATATTCTCTCTAACTAAAAATAAATGAAACAATACACAGGAGTTTGTTTATGAATACACTGTAATCTAAGAATGAGCAGTGTTTTTATAGGAAAAACAGACCTTTATGATTGCAATCTAAAAGGGAAGCAATTAGGCTAGTTTTTATTAGAGATAAGTACATCGTGTTAGTTTAGAAAACTTTTTTAAAATTAAAATGGAAATCGTAAATATCAGCTCCATCTCAAAACAAAGCAACCATTTCTTCTCTCAACCTCACTTTGTTTGTGGCACATCACAAATTCCTCGAATTACCAATAATATTCTGGCCTCTCCTGACCTGGGGAGTCGAGTAACTTTTTCAAAGGATTTTATCAAATATCTGTCTATGCGTGCTTACATATATTCATTTTTTTTTTTTGTTGGAGGGTCCCCATATTTCTGAGTCCAGTTTAGGCACTGAAATAGTATAGAAGTGAAAAAACTATACATAAGCTCTTTACGGGAGCTATTGTTGTAGAGAAATGACCTTGAACCTTTTTGACATTTATGCAAGCCTGAGTGATATTTCATTATGCTATCTTTTGCAGCATCCATGGTTTGAAAGTATGGTATATGCAATATTCAGATAAACTGATGAAATATTTGCTTATGTGCAATTTTACCATCTCCATGTAAAAAATGAATCATGTTTCTGTCAGAAGATTTTCATGAGTCATAGTGCAACTCCCTCTCACTTCTGGGTCTGATAGAAGACTAGCTTCTTTGATAGGCCGCATCATGGGAAAGCACTGTGAGAAGGGCAAAAGGGAAATTAGGGAATTTCTTGTGTGTTAGCTTATCATATAACATAGCTAAATACTGTCTCTGCATGTTCATTTGGCATCAAGACCTTCAGGGTGTGGGGAGGAAGGGTGGGGGTTGAGGAAAAGACAGTGACAGCTGATGTGCAGGAGGATGTAAGTCATATGCGATAACTCTTTCTCCTTTCTTTCTCCTCATTTAATTACCACTTATCCTATTGCTCAGGCCAAAAATCTTGGAAACAACCTTGTGTACTCTCTTTATCTCACCTCCACTACTGATTTCTTAGAAATCAATTGGTTCTAGTTTTAAAATATATTTTTCCAACAGATTAAAAAAAAAGGTATAGAATATATGAACGACAGAATTAACTGCTTGATTTAACAGAGCTATATAGAACACTGAAGCACCATGACAGAATTTATCTTCCATCTAATGCACATGAATGTTTAGCAAAATAGACCATATGATGCATCATAAATTAAATTGAACAAATTTCAAAGCATTGAAATCTTTCATTGTATTCCCTGGCCACAGTGGAATTAAGTTAAATGATTAAAAAAGGAAAACAATGAAGCCACTACAATGCCAACATTGAGCACAATACTAGTGAACCTGATCAATCTCATTCACGCTGAAGAATTTTCAGTTTGCATTATCAGGGCTTGTGACTTAATTAGATATTATCATTGGCTATCCTTAATAAGATGTACTTATGAAAAGGTAGATTCAAATGTCAGCAGTGAAGAAATAGCTTAAGAGGCTGACTGATTTCTGTGTAAATAAACACATTAGATATGATTAATGTAATTAAATTTGGAGTGGTATTTTAAAGCCAAAGTAACTATTAATTCAGAATTTAGCTCAGAACCCTGCGTGCTAAATTCCCTTAAGACCTTATTTAGTAAGTTGCTCTAGAGACAAATGGGAAGACATTAGGTTGCTAGGTGATTACTGAAATTTAGATAATTTTCTTCAACGATCCCTTTGTGTACATAAAAATATATTTACCTTAGGGGCTTATTGCAACCCCACCCAATTAAACAATTTGAAGATCACAACCAATTAAAACAACAGCAGGAGTCAGGTGCTTTGTGTGCCCTGTGTTCTTTCTTTATTATATTTATTGAATTGCTCAAGTCAGAGATATCTACTCGGTGCTGATTTACTAATCCTAGGTGCATCTCTCCAAAATATCTCCCTGTTACCTCCGTTGTCAGCACCTGCTCTTCATTCATCCTAGCTTAAACATTCCACCTTTGATTCAGACTAAAGATTACTATAAAAATACACATGCCCAGGAAGCTTATTTATTAGCTACATGACTCCCCAGTCTTGGCAATCTAGGCTTTAGGGGAGAGGGGAACTTCCCTGGTGGTCCAGTGGTTGGGAATCAGTCTTGCAATTCAGGGGACGCTGGTTTGATCCCTGGTCAGGGAGCTAAGATCCCACGTGTTGCAGGGCAACTAAGCCCGCAAGCTGCAACTACCAAGCCCTTGTGCCACGACTAGAGAGCCCGAGTACCACAACTAGAGCACTGCAATGGAGAGCCCACACACCACAACAAAAGATCCCACATGCCATAACTAAGACCCAACACAGCCAAAAAAAAAAAAAAAGACTAGGGGAGAGGAAACATGGCAGGGACAGAATGTATCTGTCTGGTAGGTGCACACTAGCTCCAGAGGGACCTACCAGGTTACAGTAGGTATGTCTAAAGTGGGATTTAGATCTGGGCTAGCATCATGATTCCTTCCTTTACTTGGTTCAATGGTGCCATCATCATAAAAGTGCACTTAAAACTTTAAGATATTACTAGTTTTTAAATATTACACAGTTAAGTGGCTAATTTCAGCGATCCTCCCTTGACCTTCCCACTCCTTCTGTGACTGCATGTTTCAGATTCTGTGTGCCTGAGATACAAAATCTAGATGTTTAAACTTTGGCATGTTGCCTGGTTTCAAATATTAAAACCTGGTTTGGAATGTTAAAACCTGGAACACTGTCCTAAGGGAATTTTGACACATACCATTCACTAAAAAAAATTTCAGTGTGATGGGAAATCTGACAGACATTGGGAATATTCAGAATAAAAGATTTCAAATTTACTGCTTTATGAAACTTTACAGTACAATGCGGGGTGGGGACATTCCTCAAAGTTCAAATAAATGTGAAAGCGCAATATGATGACTACTATGAAGAAGTCTTGGTGGTGGGAGGTTCAGAAAAGTCTGCTCTGAGAAAGTAATGTTTGAACTAGTTCTGAAAAGTAGGCTCTAACCAGGGAACCCCCTCAATATCTGACTAATTCTCCAGGGATAGTACCAATTACTTAATATTCTGATGGCTTCAGTTTTAGTTATTATTTTGAACATGCATTTTACAATGTTTTCTCTTTTCTATGATTATTCTTAGTTGAGAAATAACATTATTTTAATAGTATCTTTATTGGACCATGGAAAGAGAAGCACAGGGAGAAAATAAAGAAAGTATATGAATGAGTACTCTTCATTTTCTTGGCTTTTGGACGTATTAGTTTTAATATTAGGCCAGGCAAATTTCTCTAACCTTTTGTGGAAGGAATAGGGATCAGCCACCAAGGAACACATATTTTCTGCTCCCACTGAATATCCTTCCCTTTTGAAGTCTACACTTATATTGCCTTTTCTCATTTCCATCATCATGAGCTGTATTCTACCTCATCTCCAGCACAAAACCCCAATTTTAGATGAATTAAATAGGTTTCTCAGAGTGTAGCTCTCTGCCTCATCACCATCCTGGATGAGTCAATAGTCATGTTAGAATTCCTCAACCACTGTTAAACCACTGACCTTCGGTTCTACATAAGCCTCCCAAGATGACACCCTAGAGCTTAGCATCACTGAAACTCTCTTACAGTTAAACTATAAACTTTATTATAACTCTGACTACAACCTACTTACTGTCCACCAACTCCTTTACTCCTACAGAAGTGGAAGTTTAGTTTCTACCCCTTTATGTCCTCCTAATTACCTAGCTGCCTTTTGTTAAAACTTTAGTCTACTCCTAGCCTAGGATTAGGTTGATGTTATCTCCCAGAACTTCCTACTTTTTTCCCTGTTTGACAGTATTCTGAGAGCTCCTTGCAAAAGCTTAGACCTTATTAACTCACCCAAAATATGTAATTGTTTGCTCTTCTGGGCTCCTGAACATTGGCTGAGAAATTAGTAAACTATGCTAATTGGTCTCTCCAGATTTCTGCTATTCAAACTCAAATGGATCTTCATTGCTACTTGATAATTCCTGTATTAATTCCCTTTGGACTCTGATATATTTCTAGTTGTTCTCAACCTTTTTGCTCTCTCCTGAAATCCTTAACCTCAACTTCAGCCCTGCCTTCTCACTCTCAGCAGGTAACTATCTCCTAATTCATAGAATATTTAAGAACATGCATTGTTTTATTTTTCTCAATTAAAAAAATATCCTACATACCTTCATTGTCCATTCCTTTTAAAAAGAAATATCCCTTCTCATATAATAAATATACACACTGTTCTATTTAGATTTTTCTCTAGCTCTTTATGTATTGTTGGAACTCAGTACACAGTTCTTTTATTTAAACTAATATTAGGTTTAGCAGTCAATTCAGCCCCTACTTGTGAAATGAAAAGTATAGTTTTTCTTTATTTGGAGCACATGAGTAATGATGATTTACAAACTTTTAGTGGATCTGAGAGCTCAAGGTTCTGCTATGGCTATTTTGGACTCTTGATGAACCTATACTATCTTTTGCTGTTACCTTCCACCGCTGAAAAGGAAACTTGAGGAGAGCAGAAGAGGCAGAGTGGGGTCTCCTACTCAATACTGTGATCCTGGAGGAAACATTTCTCAGCTCTATTATTATGAAAGGGAGGCATTGGTGGAGATGTTTGGAGCCAGCCTTGGTCTCTGGGAAAACACTTAGTATAGTCAATCAAAAGTTTACATGAGGACTTCCTAGGTGGCGCAGTGGTTAAGAATCCACTTGCCAGTGCAGGGGACACAGGTTTGATCCCTGATCCAGGAAGATCCCACTTGCCACGGAGCAACTACTGAAGCCTGGGTGCCTAGAGCCCATGCTCTGCAACAACAGAAGCCACCACAATGAGGAGCCTGCACACCACAACAAAGAGTAGCCCCTGCTTGCCGCAACTAGAGAAAGGCCGTGTGCAGCATCGAAGACTGAATGCAGTCAATAAATAAATAAATAAGTTATTAAAAAAAGTTTACGTGAAAAAAAATGGGACTTCCCTGGTGGCACAGTGGTTAAGAATCCACCTGCCAATACAGGGGATATGGGTTCGATCCCTGGTTTGGGAAGATCCCACATACCACGGAGCAACTAAGCCCTGTGCGCCACAACTACTGAGCCTGTGCTGTAGAGCCCAGGAACCACAACTACGGAGCCTGGGTGCCACAGCTGCAGAGACTGGGTGCCACAACTACTAAAGCACTAGTGCCTGGAGACCGTGCTCCTCAACAAGAGAAGCCACTGCACTAGGAAGCTGGCACTTGCCACAATTAGAGAAAGCCTGCACGCAGCAGCAAACACCCAACACAGCCAAAAATAAATTAAAAAAAAAATCTACGTGAAGAAATTCTTTACAACGGCAAGTTGATTCATTGGGGGAATGTTTTCAGATTTGAACTGAAAATGTTTTGGAGTTGTTTTTTCTTTCTTTTTTATTTGTTTTTAATTAACTGGAACTTTTGAAGAGTCTTCATAAAATAAGTGGTTTCTAGATTGGAAAACTACTCAAGGTGAAGTCTTTTCAACAAGTAGGGTGCCCCACTCTTTCTACTGCCAGATTTGAAGACTTCCAGTTATATAATACTACCAGCTACTAAATGTTTATTATGTTTATTTTTAAAAAACAAATGCATTCTTCAACTGTGAATTGTTGAACTTTTAAGTGAAGAACACAAGAAAATTGATAGAAGAAAATTGTGTCACGGTATAAAACTACTTTGTAACTTGTTTTTTTAATATAAAAACACATTGTGAAAAATTTTTAATGGATTTAAGTATTATTTAATAGCATTATTTTTAGTGGCCACATTAATATTTTCCCTTCTTTGTAAATTTGTTCAAAATTACTTTTTGAACATCTACTGTGTGTCGGGTGATGAGGATAAGGCACTGAACAAAATGGATAAAATTCCTTATATTCTTGAAGCTCACATGATATTTCTTTATACAGATGTATTGTAACTGTCTTAATCATCACTTTTTTTGGTCTATTAGATTCTTTTTTGTTTTAATTATAAATTATAAATCATGTTAAATTGAACATCCTTTTATTATACCTTCATGCATGTCATGATTGTTTCATGAAGCTAAGTTCTTAGAAATGAAATTATTAATTGATGGCAATTATTAATTACCAATTTCTCTCTAGAAGAGCTAGGTCTTCCCAAACTCTTACCACTGGTTGTTATCACTTAAAATTATTTTCCTATTTCTTTCTTAATTAAAGCAAGCACCCTTTCTTTCTTGGCTTCCTATCAGATGAAGGACTGTTTATATCCCATATATCCCATATATATCCTATATTTTTAGTTACACGTCTCAACAAGATAGTAGCAAACTCAACCATAATCTTAGTTGAAAGAGCAAACTGCTAAAAAAAGTAATTTGTGTCAATGGCTTTAAACTGATAGTATTTGTTTCTGTATCACTAGAAACTGGCACAAGGCCTGGTATATAGTAGGCATGCAGTAAGTACTGAATTTAATTTTTTCATGAATTCTTATTATTAAATATGGGTTCTGCTTTAAATGAAAGAAACTCTCGGTGTTTAGTCTCATTCTTTTGTTTCTTTACTTAGGAATGATTTATGAATAGAGTTGGATACTACAGTTCATTACCATGGTAACAATCATAATCTGACAAACACCAGTCTTTTTAAATGACACTTAATAACTGGCAAAAGGGCTGAAAAAGTTTTTCATTTGTGTAGTATCATTAACAGTGATAGAAAAGGAAATAATTGTAAATATTCACATAAAAATATGCAATTTGACTGCTTTTTGAGCCATGGGAGAGTTTTTGAAGTCACTGGATTGCAGATATATTTGATTTAACTACAATCAATGAAACATTATACAATAAAAATGGCACAGGATTTATATGATTTAGAATTGTGAGACCTGAATTTTAGGTTCCTCCCTGCAATGAATTAATGCCATCATTTACTATTTCCGAGTTTTAGTTTTCTCATTTATAAAATATGGACAATTTTCTCCTTATTACAGCATAGGGTTGTATTGCGGTTACCTAATGAACTCATACGTATGAACGCATACTTGAAAGTATGATGCATATCATAAGATTTTACTGTCCTTCTTATGGAAGCTGATTTACTGTAATTATATATAACCTAAGCATGATGGAGATTAGATCCTTGGTTTGCAAATATATGTCACTCTACCTTGGAATGGAGTTATTTATAAATGTTTTGAAATTAATTGTGGTGATCATTGTGCAACTCTGTGAATATAATAAAAATCACTGAATTGCACTCTTTAAATGGAAAAACGGAATGGTATATTAATTAATTCTCAATAAAACTGTTTTTTTTTTTTTTTTTTTTTTTAAAACTGTTTTTTTTTAAATGCCCATCAGTATACCTGCCACTGAGGAATTTTAGCTGGACATCTTTTCATGTGGAGCTCAACTATCTGGTCGTAATAATGGGTTTCCATTCTTAACCTTCCTTTTTTCTATCTTTCAAAAAATCAGACCCCCTGACTTGATAAAACAAAAGAATTCTGCTTCCTTTAGCCCCTAGGAAGGCAATCCAATGTACTGGTTAAAAGCAAGGATGTTGGGGCCTGGGTTCAAACCCCAGCTTTGTCACTTTAAAGCTGTGTAGTGATGATGCTCTGGTTACCCTCTGTAGTGAGGATGGTAGGAGTAACTCTTCCATAGGGATGTGGTGTGTATTAAATGAGTTAATATAGTACAGGCCTTAGAGCAGTGCCTGCCAAATAATGGGTATCATTTAAGAGCAGCTCTTACTATGATAATCTTAATCTAAACTGTGGCCCTGCTTGTCATATCCTCAAACTCATTAAGGTGTTCTGATAAAGAGCTCTCCCTTGAGGACTTCATTATTTAGTAGTAGAAAACATGGATAGAAAACTTGAAATGAAAACATTTCCTTTTATGTTTGCTCAGATTTCCTTTCCCTTTCATGTTTCCTTTTATGTTTACTCAGATTTTTATTCAAGGATATCTTTCCCTCATATGATCGGTTTCCTCTAGAAGGAAGAAATAGCTATAGTCCTTTAGTTGTTTACTTTTGTGTACGTGTGATGGGAGAATGTTTGTATGTGTTAAATAACCATATTTTCCTTTTTGATACATAATACATATTATATGTATAAAATCTTCAGTGTAGGCTTTGTGTGTACCCGAATGAATGTGCCTGGCACACAGTGGTGTTCAATAAATCCTTGAAAAACTAAATGGATGACTGGGCTCAGATAATATGAAATTATCTCCAGTTTCACTGAGGTCATGCCCTGGTGCTTAGCAGTAAACTGGTTGTGATGTTATCACCATCACCTTGTGTTTATATATCACATTTTGCTTTCCAAAGTGTGTTTACGTATTATTTTGACAATAGCATAAAACATGTAAGATATGTATTTTGTGATTCGAATTACACATATTACAATTGCATTTGCTTTTGTGATGCATCTTGCTTAGAAACAACTCCATAAGTTGTGTATTAACTCATTTTATGCTCAGAACAATGTAATGAGATAGATTGGACAGGTAACACAGTCTTTCTTTTAAAGGAGAAAAAAATTACTGCACAACTTTAAGGAACTTGATAATAGATTTAGACAAGTTGTAGAGTTAAGACAAGAATGGAGACTTAATGCTTCACTTTGACTTGGGTTACATGCCCCTTCTGGTACCAACTTCCATGGCCTGAAGGAGACAATGTTTTAACTGTCTGGACCTGGCACTTAGGCTCTCTGTGGAGCTTTTGAACTACATAGACTAAGAGAGAAAGAGGAAGAATTCTTCAAATGAAAATGTGCTTCTGTTTTCAGAAGAGGGATTGGAGTCTGGGTTGGCTAAAACAATAGCTGAATGTTGTGACATCTATCCAGCATTTTACCACAGTTGCCTGTGATTTAGCTTTCTATATTTCTATAAACACCTGTTAGTGAAATGGTCAGTTCCAGGTTATTTTATCACCCATTCCTTTCCTCTAATGTTCCTGATAGACCATACAAGACATTCTTATAGATTTGGAGCAGTCATGCTTGCTGAAACCTTTTTTTAAAAAATTGAAGTATAGTTGATTTACAATGTTTTAAGAATGAAATAATGCCATTTGCAGCAACATGGACATCGATGGAACAGAGATTATTATACTAAGTGAGGTAAGCCAGAAAGAGAAAGACAAATACCATATGATATCATGAAAACAATGCCAGTTATATGTGGAATCTAAAATATGAAGACTTTTTTAACTTAAAAATTTTGTTTTAATATCTTCAGTAAATTTAAATTTTGCAACCAGTAAATTTGTTGTTTTTCAGTTAAGAAACACACAAAATAACATGTGTGAGAACAATTGGGTAATTTTTTTTTAATGGTGAACAGAGTAGAAGTACAATGGCTGGGATCTTCGAGAGGTAAAGAGAATTCCAAGTCTGTTTAAGAGAGCTAAAAATTCTAAACTAGTACGTGTTATACTGGATTGAATGAACAACAAAAATAGCAGAAATACTTGAATACGTAAGATTGTAAAAACCACATACATATTTAAAAATCATTAGGATTGGCCACCTGGGCGGACTCCCACCTGGGTGGGCTTGCATGCTCCAGCTGCCATCACCTCAGCCTCCCATGCCAACTACTGCCTTGGTGGGCCCTGGGAGGATATGCCAGCAAGTTGCACACCTGCAGAGGTGGGGCTGAAACCACAGCTGAGCCGCAGGGGTCGTGTGACTTAGGAAGCAGGGCTGAAATCTCTCCCCATGGCTTCAAGAGCCGCAGATTTACACCTCCACTGCCGGCTTTGTAAATTCAGCACCCACAGGACATCCGAATGGCCAACCAGTGCTCTTGCGACTGGGACAGGTCTGGCCTTAGCAGCTGTGGGCTTTGTGGGTGTGTGCATGTGGGGGCCAGGCCAGGCCAGGGTCTGACCTGCCTCCACAGCTCCCATAGCAGGTCCAGGTGCATGACCACTGTGGTCCTGGGACCTGACTTCAGTGGATCTGCACTAGTGGCCTTGAGAAAACAATGCCTGAGGGGCATTCCCACAATTGAGATGGGGCTGAGGGCAGTGCCAACAACAGTGTACTTTGTGAGCCAGCACAAAGGGTGAAAGGTGACACAATAGAGTACACTCAAGGTGAACAGCTCTGGCAGAGGAATACTCAGTGGGAGTGTTCCTTCCAATCCTGCCTACCCCACACTGCAGCTCAGAAATGGATTCTACTTCAACAACAAGGGAGCAGACTCTGTCCCTCACAGGGCAGTGACAACCACAGAGCAAAGAGGAGGCCCTGTTCAATATCTAGTGCAGGCTCTGGTCACCACAATACAAGTCACACCCCCTATCAAGGGGATAATGACCAGCATACACTGAGGAAGGAGGTGGCAGGCATCCATACTAAAAACAGCCCTCACACCAAAAACACTAAACCCACGCAGGCTACACAGGGACACTTCCAAATAAAAATAGCCCTCCAAGACCACAGTAGATAATTATTTCTCCTAAATTCATAGAGCGAGAAAAATAAAGGTAAAATGAAGAAGCAGAGGAACTACTACCAATTAAAAGATCAAGAGAATTTCCCTGAAAGAACAAACAATGAAACAGACCTCTTCAGTCTAATAGACACTGAGTTCAAAAAGGAGATAATGAAAATACTGAAGGAATTAAGAAATGCTATTGACAGAAATGCAGATTACTGTAAAAAGGAACTAGAAACTATAAGAAAGAACAAAGAAAAATTAGAAAATTCATCTGCAGAGACAAAAGCTGAACTAAAAGCAATGAATATCAGAACGAATAATTCAGAAGATTGAGCAGATAGAATAATGGAAATCACCCAATTAGAACAGCAGACAGAAACCCAAATTAAAAAAAAATGAAATCAATATGAGACTAATGGAATAATATAAAGGATGCCAAGCACAAAGGGTCCCAAACAAGATAAACCCCAACAGGCCTACACCAAGACATATTAAAATTAAAATGGCAAATATTAAAGACAGAGGATTCTAAAGGCAGCAAGAGAAAAATAAAGTGTTAATTACAAGGGCACCCCCCCATAAGGCTATCAGCTGATTTCTCTATGGAAATGTTGCAGGCCAGAAGGGAGTGGCAAGATATGTATAGATATGAAATCCCAAAAGGGAAAAATCTACAACCTAGGATATTCTACTCAGCAAGATTAATATTTAGAATAGAAGGAGAAATAAGGAATTTTTCAGACAAGCAAAAATGAAAAGAATACAGCAATACTAAACCTATGCTAAAGGAAATATTGAAAGGTCTTCTCTAAATAGAAAAGAAGTAAGAATCTATAGGAAAGAAGAAAACCACAATTGAAAGAAAACTAAATCACTTAAGCCAGTACACAGATTAAAAACAAATAAAAAAATTTTTGTGACAGTGATAATAACCACAATGAACAGTAGTAGGATGAACATGAAGGTATAAAAGGATGTTGAAATCATAAAATATAGAGGAGGAGAGGAAGAAAACATCATTTTTTTTTAGAATGTGTTTGAGCCCATATGACTACCAGTCTAAAGCAAATAGATATAGAAAGGGGTTAACATACTTGCAAAACAGGGCAACCAGAAATAAAAAATATACATTAGATTCACAAAAAACAAAAAGAAGAGAACATAAGCATAATACAAAAGAAAGTCATCAAACCACAAAAGGAAAAACAAACAAAACAAGGCAAACAAACAAAAGGGACAAAGAAGAAATATAAAATCAACAGGAAAACAAGGTTTAAAATGGCAATAAATACATATCTATCAATAATTACCTTAAATGTCAATGGACTAAATGCTCCCATCTAAAGACAGAGAGTGGCAGATTGGATAAAAAAACAAGAGCCTACAATATGCTGCTCACAAGAGACCCACATTAGGGCAAAGGGTACACATAGATTGAAAATGAAGGGATGGAAAAAGATATTTCATGCAAATGAAAATGACAAGAAAGCAGGGGTAGAAAAACTCATATCAGAGAAAATAGACTTTAAAGCAAACCCCATAAAGAAAGATAAAGAAGGACACTATATAATGATAAAAGTATCAATACAAGAAGAGAATTTTGCACTCATCAACATATAGGCCCTTAATATAGGAGCACCCAAATACATGAAACATATACTAACAGACATAAAAGGAGAAATTTACAGGAGTACAATAACAGTAGGAGACTTTATCACCCCACTCACATTGGTGGACAGATCTTCTAGACAGAGAATCAATAAGGCAAAAAAGATCCTAAATGATACAGTAGAACTGTTAGACTTAATTGTTATTTTCAGGACATTACATCCAAAAAAACCAGAATACACATTCTTTTCAAGTGTACATGAAACATTCTCTAGAATTGACCACATACTACAGCACAAAACAAGCCTCAAAAAATTTAAGAGTAAAGAAATTATCTCAAGCATCTTTTCTGACCACAACAGCATGAAACTAGAAATTCACAACAGAAAAAGAAATGAGAGAAAAATAATTACATGGAGGCTAAACAACATGCTACTAAAAAAACAAATGGGTCAACAATAAAGTCAAAGAAGAAATTTAAAAATTCCTTGAGGCAAATGACAATGAAAACACAGCCATATAAAATCTATGGGATGCAGCAAAAGCAGTTCTTAGAAGGAAGTTCATAGTGATACAGACCTTCTTTAAGAAACAAGAAAAATCTCAAGCAACCGAACCCACAACCTAAAAGAATTAGAAAAAGAAAAATAAACAAAACCCAAATTCAACAGAAAAAAGGAGATAATAAAGATCAGAGATGAAATAAGTAAAAGAGAGATTTAAAAAATGATAGAAAAATCAATAAAACCAAGAGCTGGTTCTTTGAAAGGGTAAACAAAACTGGCAAACTTCTGGCCATGCTCACCAAGAAGAAAAGAGAGAAGACCCAAATAAACAAAATAAGAAATGAAAGAGGAGAAATCACAACTGATACTACTGAAATTAAAAAAAAACCTCTGAACATTTGTATGCCAACAAATTTGACAACCTAGAAATTGACAACTTTCTAGAATCATACAGCTCACCAAAACTGAATCAAGAAGAAATACATAACTTTAACAGACTGATCACTCGATGTGAAACAGAATCTGTAATTTAAAAAACTCCTTACAATCAAAAGTCCATGACCAGATGATTTTACAGGTGAATTTTACCAAACATACAAAGAAGAACTTATACTGATCCTTCTCAAACTCTTTCAAATAATTGAAGAGGAAGAAAACTCCCAAAGACATTCTATGAAGCCACCATCACCCTGATACCAAAACCAGACTGACACTACTAAAAAAGAAAATTACAGGTCAATATCTTTGATGACTATAGATGCAAAAATTCTCAACAAAATATTAGCAAAAAACAACCCATAAGAAAGATCATACACCATGACCAAGTTGGATTCATCCCAGGGTCATAAGGATGGTTCAACATATGCAAATCAATCAATATGATACAACACATCAACAAAAGAAAAGACAAAAACCACATGATCATCTCAATAGATGCAGAAAAAAAATTTGACAAAATTCTACATCCATTCATAATAAAAACTCTTACCAAAGTGCGTATAGAGGGAACATATCTCAACATAATAAAAGCTATTCATGACAAACCCACAGCCAATATAATAGTCAATGGTGAAAAGCTGAAAGCCTTCCTGCTGAAACCTGGAACAAGACAAGGATACCCACTCTCACCACTTCTCTTCAACATAGTATTGGAATCGATAGCTACAGCAATCAGACAGGAAAAAGAAATAAAAGGTATTCAAATTGGTAGAGAAGAAGTAAAATTGTCATTATATGTAGATTATATAATACTATATAGAGAAAACCCTAAAGACTCCACACAAAAACTACTAGAACTGATAAACGAATTCAGCAAGGTAGCAGGATACAAGATTAACATACAGAAATCATTGCATTTCTTTACACTAACAATGAAATATCAGAAAGGGAATGTAAACAAACAATCCCTTTTAGAATCACATAAAAATATTTAGGAATAAACCTCACCAGGGATGTGAAAGACTTATATTCTGAGAACTACAAAACATTAATAAAGGAAATTAAAGATGATTCAAAGAAACGGAAAGATATCCCATGTTCTTGGATTGGAAGAATTAATATCATTAAAATGGCCATATTATCCAAAGTGATCTACAAGTTTAATGTGATCCCTATCAAACTACCCACGACATTTTTCACAGAACTAGAACAAATAATCCTAAAATTTATTTGGAACCATAAAAGACCCAGAATTGCCAAAGCAATCCTAAGGAAAAAGAACAAAGCAGGAGGCATAACCTTCCCAGATTTAAGACAATGTTACAAAGCTACAGTAATCCAAACAAAAACAGACATACTGATCAATGGAACAGAATAGAAAACCCAGAAATAAACCCACATGCAATTAATCTTTGACAAAGGAAGCAAGAATATGCAATGGGAAAAAGACAGTCTCTTCAGCAAGTGGTATTGGGGAAGTTGGACAACTGCATGTAAATCAATGCAGTTAGAACACACCCTCACACCATACACAAAAATAAACTCAAAATGGCTTAAGGACTTAAATATAAGACAAGATACCATAAAACTCCTAGAAAAGAACATAGGCAAAACATTCTCTGACATAAATCGTAGAAAGGAAGAGGAGGGCAACTTAAGGAGAAAAGGACACAGCATGAGAATGTGAGGGCTGCTGGAGAGTGCTCATCCTTTGATGTGATAAAACAATGAAGCTCTTTCCAAGGAATTAGAATAGTCTTACCCTGTGCCCATTGGTCAAGATTCAAATTATAAGCTTTATTTACCTCATAAGTATACTTTCTGATGGTGCTAGATAAATAGCTCTTAGGAGATATTTCAAGCTGTGTTCTCATATAATGCTTCCAACTTGGCTTATCTTGGAAGCCTATTGGAGTGAAAAAATTATAAATACATTCATTTTCAGATTTTTGAAGCTGTTTGGAATGAAGATTTACACCTTTCTTTTCTCCACAAGTTACTGAATCACTGAGATAATGTTCTCTAACCGCTGGAGAAGAAATCTCTCCTCTTGTTCTCAGTCCTCCATCGGAAATTTTTATTGAGTATTGGCTACTTTTAAGAGAATAGTGCTCTCAACTGTTGGAGAACTTTGCTTTCGGATGTTTTTATTGTCGTATCTTAAGGAAAAGCATTTACTCCATAGTCATTCCAGCTGCAGAGAAATTGATGAAATATTCTTTCTGTGTTGTCATTTCTTCCTCACCAGTAGGGGGCACCTGAGGATTTGAACCAAACCTTTTAATCCATTTGTGTTCCAAAAAGTCACATTGGCCAAGTTGTATTTAGTTTTAACCCCTTTGGATTCCTCATTCAAAAAAATTAACTATATCTATCTATCTATCTATCTATCTATCTATCCATCCATCTATCCATCTAATCTATCTATATCCATCTCTATATATGTATATATCTATATCTATCTATATCTATATCTATCTATATCTATATATCTATATCTATATCTATATCTATATCTATATCTATATCTATATCTATATCTATATCTATATCTATATCTATATCTATATCTATATCATCTATATCATGATGCTCTGGTGCCTCTAAGTAAATCCTCAACCCCTTAGCTTGGAACTGAGCACCCTGTGATCTAACACTTCCTGGTGAAGCCCTACTTCTCTACTCTTCCATGCTTATCAAGTGCTGTCATGTAACTAATGTTCCAAATGTTTGGCACTTTCTGTATTTCTTCACTTCAATGTCTTACCTTGGCCTGAAGCACTGACCTGAGTTTTCATGAAATCACAACTCAATTGGTCCTTTTCTATCATTTCTCCACTGAGAAATACTGGCATCTCTACTTAATGCCAGTAAACAATTTCCAAGTCAGAAGCTGTGCATGGAAATGCTAATCAAGAGTTTATTTCTCATTATGTTAAAGAAGAAAAATTGTAAGGTGTTTTATATCATGCCCAAATTCCCCAATCAATTTTCTAAAATGTTGCTGTAATATAATATAAATGCTGTAATATAATATAAATATAATATAATATAAATGCTTATGTGTAAACAAGAAACTATATTAAGGTTTAAAACACTTAAACCAAATAGTAGTTACCTTATATTAAATAACATGTGTAGCATACTATGATCCAAACACCTTTACAATATGGAGGGGCAAATGACACACAGTAATAAATAAATTTGTTATAAAAGCACAGACAAAACTTACACAGAAGAACAGTCAGCTTCCTGTGTGAGCTGATATTTACCAAGTGATGTATAAATATGGCATTTGTAGAAAGTTGAGAAGGAAGAAAAGAAGGATTGTAATAGCCATTGTTCAGCACTGGTTGTAGAAAGTGATAGTGCTGACAAATTGGGTAGCGATGGAGAAATTTCATACAAGCCCTCAAGGTCAGAGAAATTAATTGAATCCCATTTATATCGGTTTTGCTGAAGAAACACAAAGCAATGCTTTGGTAAATCTTCATGAAAGGTTGATCAAGGCTTTAAGGTTAAACATTTGCATAATGGAGCTTTGCTTATACTCCTAAAGGTTTATGTTGATAAAGGTTTTTCTTTTGTTTGTTTTCTTTTGTTTTGTTTTGTTTGTATGTTGCTTGTTATAGGTTGAATTCTTTCCCTTCCAATTCATATGTTGAAATCTAAACCCTTCATACCTCAGAATGTGACCTTATTTGGAGACAGGGTCTTTCAGACGTAATCAAGTTAAAGTGAGGTCATTAGGGTGAGTCCTAATCCAGTAAGACTGGTGTCCCTATAAAGAGGAGGAATTTGGACCTGTATAAAGAGATATGCATAAAGGCAAAATGATGTGATGAGACACAGGGGAAAGATGGCCATCTACAAGCCAAAGAGAGCCCCTCCTTCACAGTCCTTGGAAGGAAAAACGCTGCCCATCATCTTAGTTTTGGACTTCTAGCCTCCATAACTGTAAGACAGGAAGTTTCTGTTGCTTGAGCCACCCAGTTTGTGTTACATTATTACAACAGAAAGTACAAATGTTTTCTAGAATAGAGGTTGGTAAACTTTTTCCCTAAAGGGTAAGACAATAATATTTTAGGCTCTGTGGCCATATGGTCACCACTGCAATTGCTTAGTTCTGCCACTGTGGCATGAAAGCAGCCATAGATAACACATAAATCAACGAACCTGGCTGTGTTTCAATGAAACTTTGTGGACTCCGAAATTTGAATTTCATGTAATTTTTATGTGTTCTTCTTATGACTTTCCCCCTATTCATTTAAAAATATAAAAATCATTAAATTTTTAACTTGTGAGTTATACAAAAACAGATGGCAGATAGAATTTCACCTGTGGGCTATAGTTTGACTATATTTCGTAAAAAAAAAATCTGTGAAGTTTGGTGGTTAATTGTATGTGTCAATTTAGCTAGGCCTTGGTGCTCTGATATTTGGTCACGCATTATTCTAGCTGTTTCTGTGAAGATATTTTTTAGATGAGATTAGCATTTAAATCAGTAGACATTTAGTGAAGCAGATTTTTCTCCATATTGTGATTAGGCCTCATCCAATCAATTGCAGGCCTGAAAAGAAAAAAACACTGAGCCCCACCCTCCCCTTCCCAAGAAGAGAAATTCTATCAGGCTGCCTTCAGACTTGAAATCTAACTCTCCCTTGGGTCTCCAGCCTGCTAGCCTACCCTGCAGATTTTGGAGTTGCCAACATACACAGTCATGTGAGCCAATTTCCTTAACAGAAATCTTTCTTTCTCTTGATACACACACATACACACACACACACACACACACACACACACACACACACACACACATTTCCTATTGGTTTTGTTTCTCTGGAGAACCCTGACTAATACATTTAGTCATTAAAAAAAAAAAAAAAAGGCAGGTATTCTATTAGGAAAATGTTTGCTAGAGAGATGGTTTGAGGGGTAAGTCCTTCTTCCTCTGAATTTTTATAGCTTGTACCTATTTTATGACACTAATTTCTTACTGTTGCATCATTTAATTTACACAAATTAATGGGCATAGTTTAATTAATTAGCAACAGTTTCACAGTAAAAATTCCACAGATCACTGTAAAAGGATCTTTTGCTTGTTTGCTCTTTATTGTATTTCATATATTAGTGTGTACATTGTCATTTAGAAACACTATGTATACTGTACATTTTGGACAATTTAAGAGATTTTCAAGATTTATTTTGACTATACTTTTTTTTTTCACAATCCAGGAACTGACTTTAGATTTTAAGCATCATGTGAGTTGTAAAGAGCTGCAACTGACTTATGTTAAAATTATTTTAAAACTATTATCCACTCCCTAAGATTACAAATTTACAAACTCCTCAGGAGCAGAAATCTATATTGTTATTTCTATTCCTCAAATGAAACATTCAATAATTATTTACTAACTGAATATAATTCATGGATAAGTGTTATATCTGGGGGGAAATTTATATATTGTATATACACCTAGATTGAGTCCCCAATCATTTTCTTTATCTATTTAGCTTTTACAGGTGGGCAACACAAATAGCTTTAATGCAACATTCATTTTCACCTAGAGCTAATGAACATGACTCTTAGGTAGTCTAACTCAGTAGGCATTAATAGTCTTACTTATAATATACTTAAACATTGTGAAATTATGTAATATTGTGTCTTTTCATACTTAAATAGCAAATCTATTCCACTGGTTGAGTGGAATCAACATATAGATTATTTCTTCTATGTTGTCCATTTTATTGGCATATGTGTGTTCATAGTAGTCTCTTATGATCTTTTGTATTTCTGTGGTGTTGGTTGTAATTGCTTTTTCATTTCTGACTTTACTGATTTAGGCCCTCTTTCTTCTTTTCTTAATGAGTCTGGCTAAAGGTTTATCAGTTTTATCTTTTCAAAGAATTGGCTTTAGTTTCATTGATCTTTTTCTTTTTCTTTTTTTAATCTCTGTTTCATTTATCTCTGCTCTGATCTTTATGATTTCCTTCCTTCTACTTACTTTGGGTTTTTTGTTGTTATTCTTCTTTCTCCTTTTTCTTTAGGTGCAAGTTTAGGTTGTTTATTAAATTTTTTTCTTATTTCCTGAGGTAAGTGTGTATTGTTATAAACTTCTCTATTAGAACTGCTTTTGCTGCGTCTTGTAGGTTTTGGATTGTTGTGTTTTTGTTTTCATTTGTCTGTGTGTATTTTTTTATTTCCTCTTTAATTTCTTCAGTGATCCTTTGTTTGTTAAGTAACATATTGTTTAGCCTCCACATGTTTGTGTTTTTTTTTCTTGTAGTTGATTTCTAGTCTCATAGTGTTGTGATTGGAAGAGATGCTTGATATGATTCCAGTTTTCTTGAATTTACTGAGGCTTGTTGTGTAACCTAGCATGTGAACTATCCTGGAGAATGTTCCATGTGCGCTTAAAAAGAAGGTGTATTCTGCTTCTTTTGGCTAGAATGCTCTCTCTATATATCAATTAAGCCCATTTAATCTAATATGTTACTTAAGGCCAATAAGTTCCCTTATTGATTTTGTTTGGGGATGATCTGTCCATTGATGTGAGTGGGGGTATTAAAATCCCCTACTATTATTTTGTTACTATTGGTTTCTCCTTTTATGGCTGTTAATAGCTGCCTTATATATTTAGTTGGGTGTATACATATTTACAATTGTTGTATCTTCTTGGATTGATCCCTTGATCATTATGTAGTGTCCTTTTTTTGTCTTTTATAATAGTCTTTATTTTAAAGTCTACTTTGTCTTATGTAATTATTTCTACTCCAGCTTTCTTTTGATTTTCATTTGCATGGAATATCTTTTTCCATCCCCTCACTTTCAGTCTGTATATATGTCCTATCTCTGACAGGCAGCGTATATATGGGTCTTATTTCTATATCCATTTAGCCACTCTACATTTTTTGGTTGGAGTATTCAATCTGTTTACATTTAAGGTAATTGTAGATATGTATGTTCTTATTGACATTTTGTCAATTGTTTTGGATATGTTGAAATTAGAACACTCTCTAATATCATATACAAAAGTAAACTAAAAATGGATTGAAGACCTAAATGTAAGACTAGATATATACCATAAAACTCCTAGAGGAAAACATAAAACACTCTTTGACATAAATTGCAGGAGTATTTTTCGGGGTCCATTTTTTAAAGTAAAGGAAATAAAAGCAAAAATAAAAAATGGGACCTAATTAAACTGAAAAAAATTTGCACAGAAAAGAAAACCATTGACAAAATGAAAAGACAACATACTGAATGGGAGAAAAACATTTGCAAATGATATGACCGATAAGTGATTAATATCCAACGTGTATGAACAGCTCATAAAACTCAACATTAAACAAACAAACAACCCAATTAAAAAATGGGCAGAAGAACCGAATAGACATTTTTTCCAAAGGGGAAATGCAGATGGCCAACAGGCACAATAGAAGATGTTCAACATTGCTAATCATCAGGGAAATGCAAGTCAAAACCACAATGAGATATCATTGCACACCTGTGAGAATGGCTATCATCAAAAAGAACACAAATATCAAATGTTGGCAAGGATGTGGAGAAAAGAGAGTCCTCGTACACTCTTTTTTTTTGTTTATTTTATTTATTTATTGGCTGCATTGGATCTTCATTGCTTCACACAGTCTTTCTCTAGTTGCTGAGAGCGGGGGCTACTCTTCATTGTGGTGCATGGGCTCCCCATTGTAATGGCTTCTCTTGCTGCGGAGCATGGGCTCCAGGAGCGTGGGCTTCAATAGTTGTGGCACACGGGCTCAATAGTTGTGGCTCACAGGCTCTAGAGCACAAGCTCAATAGTTGTGGCGCATGGGCTTAGTTGGTCCGTGGCATGTGGAATCTTCCCAGAGCAGGGCTCAAACCTATGTCTGCTGCACTGGCAGGCAGATTCTTAACCACTGTACCACCCAGGAAGTCCAAGAGTCCTCATACACTCTTGATGGGAATGTAAACTGGTGCAGCCACTGTGGAAAACAGTATGGAGGTTTCTCAAAAAACTAAAAATAGAGCTACCTTATGACCCAGCAATTCCACTCCTGGGTATATATCCCAAAACCCCCCAAAACACTAATTCAAAAAGATACATGCACTCCAATGTTCATAGCAGCATTGTTTATAGTTGCCAAGATTTGGAAACAACCTAAGTGTCCATCAACAGATGAATGGATAAATAAGATGTAGTATATATATACACAATGGAATACTATTCAGCCATAAAAAGAATGAAATTTTTCCATTTGCAGCAAGATGGATTGTATTTGGAGGGCATTATACGAAGTGAAATAAGTCAGACTGATAAAGACAAATAGTGTGTTATCAATTAAATGTGAAATCTAAAAAAATACAACAAACTAGTGAATAAAGCAAAAAAGAAGCAGGCACAGATATAGAGAACAGGCTAGCAGTTACCAGTGATGAGCAGGGGGAGGGACAATATAGGGGTGGAGGAGTGGGAGACACAATTATTGGGTGTAAGACAGGCTCAAAAAACGTATTGTACGACATGGGGAATATAACCAATATTTTTTAATAACTGTAAATGGAGTGTAACCTTTAAAAACTGCATTAAAATTGAAAAAATTTTTAAAAATTAAAAAACAGAGTAGACTAATCTCAAATATTTCTAGAATTAGGTGGTGATAAGGGCTTCTCTCTGGTTAGTATTCACACATGAAACAAGGTCCACTCAAGCCAGTTTCTTATTTCTAGTCATTTGCCTGTATTTAGTACCATGAGAAACTCAATTGGGAATAGCCATTGAGAAGGGGAAGAACAGCCTGAAAGGAAAGAAAAGAATAAATAATGGACTTGAATCACATGCAGATGACTCTTAAGTAGAAAACAATGAGACATTGTGGTGTTACTGTCAAATTACTGCTAAGAGATTTAGAATTCCAAGAAGCTGGAGTCTACTGGGTAATGGGTGAATAATAAGGAAGAAATTGGTCACATGTTGGCTCAGGGATAATTTCAGTTGATGATGCAACAAAGTCAATAGGTCATGGGCGTTCCATTATCTTACATTCAGCTGACCTCTTTTAATGAAGGGCTGAGTATTGACATAGGCCTAATCAAGGATGCATGACTGACCCTTTTTTAGAGTTTTTGGGACTAGACATACCAGCTTGATTTCTTTTTGTTTTCCCTCATCCCAGAATAGGCAAGTCTGTAACTAGAGCTACTAAGAGTAAATTTGGGTAGATGGATTGAAAATCTTTTCAGGGGATTTGTTTTGATAATGCAGCGTGGTCAGGGTCCCTTTCCAGACCTCTGGGTTCCAGTAATTTGTTCTTATTTCTTCCTTCCCCTTCCTGATCCTGACTGTGATGCCTAATCCTCTATGCCCTGGGACTCTGTGCTTTGTGTCTATAGATGTATCTAAGTAAGAGTCTCATAGGAACCATAAGCTGGTCCTGGTGATATTGCTTTGTTGGGGGTGGGGGTGGGGTGGGGTCTCTTTTTGTCCTACTGTCCAAAAGAGCCTTGAATTCCTAGCATGGATTTCATTATTAAACATTAGTATTCTTAAATTTTCTCTAAAAAAATTGCCACAGAATTTCTGCTCAAATTTCTAATGTGTGATACTCAGCATTTTTGCTCTTAGCACTTTAGATTTCTAACCACGTAGTAGTAACTAAAGAACTAAGCTGACCTCTGTTCCAACACTGTCTCAGATTGATGGGAGATCTTGAACTAGTTCTACCTATAATGTCCTAGGTCAGGCAGGGGCTTTCCTTCCCATATCACTATCAGTTGTGTAGAACTCTGCCCTTTTTTCTAGGGAGATACAAAGATCCTGAGCCACTGAAAGGGAGATTATTATATATAGAATAATCTATACAGAATAATCTATTGTAGAATATAGATTATGGGTTGGATGAGGATTGAGCAAGTTTTGAAAGCATATAGGTATCATTGTTGCTAGATTTCCAGTGCATAACCTGCTCTCTACCATAAATGAGAAGGGCAGTGCTTTAGAGCAGGTGTTGTGCAGTTCTAAGAACATGCAGACTATGTTGTATTCAAGCACTTAACACCTGATCTGGCTCATGTGGCTGGATCTTGTAGCTATTAAGTAATTATTTGTCAAATTATTATTAGATGATTATAGCTGATATTCATTATAATAAGAAACTATATTATTCATGGATTTGGGTTAACTCTAAGGAAGGATGTCCTAATAAACTTGCTGGCATATTCTCACCTCTAACTTAAGTTCCATTCCTAGGTAGGATGTGTGAAATAAGGGAAAATTTTAAGATTTGTTAATTAAAGATATGACCATATAAAATTTGCCAATGGCTTCCTTTACCTATGGGTATACATTGTTTTGGGAAGAATCACTTAAATTCTTTTACATAAGTGGATGTGAAACAATTGAGCACTTTTGTTCAGTAAGCACAAAAAGATTAACATTTTTCTTAAATGACTTAATATACTAAGCTCAAATATACTAAGCTGGGGAGAAATTCAGGAAAGTTAGTAAATTTACATAGGAGTCAAATAGGCCTCAGGAGGACAGGTAAAGAGACAGTGGATTGCTTTTTCCTTGAAGTTCAACATGATTAGAGCCTCTGGTGGGTTCAGGAACTCTAACTAAGAGAAACTGTCAAGAATTAGATACCAGGATCTCCAAAAGGAATTCATGGCTGTGTCTTTAAAAGGTGGTCTGGGCACAACTCCAGGGACTAGTTTGTCCTGGGAGAAAGCTGGAAACCCTGGCTCTACAGATGCCTCTTGAGTAACATGACTGAGAGTGTATGCATGTGTGTGTGTGTGTGTGTGTGTGTGTGTGTGCGCGCGCGCGCGCATGTGTCTGTGTGTCTGAAAGATGTATGTTACTAAAGAGCTGTAACATTGGATGCCCAGGCTTGATGCAGAGACATACTCTGAGAAACTTATGTTTCTCCACTTAGAGTGGAGAGGGGAATCTTTTATTAGGCACTCTGTTCAGTGAGTTGGGACTCATCTAGGCTCTTGGCCCCTAGATTTTGGTGGCAATGAATGCCCCAGTCATTATGAGTTTGGAAAGCAAACCAGGACTGAGTTGGGCTTCTACAATGTTGTGTTGGGGGTCAGGCACGTCTTATGTCATCACTGGACTTCCAGCAGGGATCAAAATTTGCAGTGGGTTGCTTCACTGCTTGTTCCCAGCAGCATCACCAGCTGACAGAGCTGTCCATAAGGACAGAGGCATCAGGGTGCCAGGGACCAAGAAGGAAAACGTCTCTAAATCTGGGTGAGTTGGGTGTAATTTCTGACTAGGGACTTTGCTGCCTTCATAAGCAAAATGGGTATGATGACAGCTCCTTCTCATAGGTTTGTTGTGAAGATTATATACACTAATACACATTAAAGACTCACAGTGATGCTTATAATAAACAGGGTTCAGTGATGTTAGGTAGGAGAAGCAAAGAACAGAAGCCCTATTGGGAACTGACTAAATTTTTTACTTTTCTCTGTAAGTATCTATAGAGTTGTACCTGAGACTGAATGGTTTATTATGGATTCAAGATTGTGAGGGGAAAGAAGACTCTGCAGTTATTTGACTCCAATATTAAAAGGAGGGTGAATGCTGCTTTTTACCCTAATTTGGTGAGGTTGAACATATCTTTTCCCATTTCCAAGTAGGTGTCCTTATCAGTTTTCCTAAAGTATTTCTCCTCAAATTGTCTTGTTGGCTGATATTTCTTTCAGGCAATAATAAGCATTCCCAAACCACTCAGGCTAAAAAATCTAGATCTCGCTTTAAGTCCTTTTTCCTCCTTGGCATCCACCCAGTCAGTCCCCATACACTCGCAATTTTTCCTTCATAATGATCCTTGAATCTGTCCTTTCCTCTCCATTCCCACCTTTATTTGTCCAACTAGTCCAGACAGATTCCCAATAAGCTGCATATGCTCAAGTGCCACAGGACAGAAATAGGTTTTATGAGCTTGTGTTGAGTTGGGAGCAAACAGGGCTGTACCCTGGCAAAACGTGAAGTAGGTAAAGTTTGGCTTTGGCACCTCACTCTTTGCCAGCCTTTCCCCAGAGGTGAAGAAAGCTGACGTGGCTTCTGGCCAGTACTGCACATCAGCAAGGAAATTCTCCATGAATTCAATGCTAGCTAATGACTTCCCACTCAGCTGCAGAAATAAGGCAAGAATCTGAGATTTGTCTAAAAGCTTCCCTCTTAAGACCATATTCTCCACGAAGAAAGACTATATAGCTATTTTTATTTTACCACTGTAGCCTATTCACATTATAGGATAACCAGATGGAATTTCAAGAAAGACAAAAATATTGGCAATTGGCAAGACTGTCAATGTCTTTAGAAAGACAGATATTTGACTTGGCTGAGGCAAGTGTGTTTTCTTTGTTAAGGAGACTTGAGGAGACTTCCCCACGTCACCCTCACCCTGCTTCTGTACCCTCACTTCTCCATGCTAGGGTCTAGGACTTCTGATTTATTCATTGTGATTTTTAACATTCTAGTGAAAACTAAACTTATTACTTCCTGTAGTTTCTGACCCCGCATACACTGACATTCTCCTTATCTGTGGATATAATATTTGAGAATCATTTTCAGTAATTTGCCCTATAAAAACAAGTATATTTGTGAAATGTGAATATAAAATAATTTTATATTGTTGAATATGCTTTAAAAAAAGTCCACCCTTTCATTCTGTGTATTCTGACGTACATCTCTAACTGAGAACACTTTCTTTAAAGCATGTAGGCATTTTAGGTTCAAATAGGTCTGAATTAAAATCCCAGCTCCACAATTTGCCAGCTCTAGAGTTCCTTCAGCATGTTATTTAACCTCTCTGCATCTGTTTTCTCCCCTACTTCATTAGGGGTTTTTTCCTTTGTTGTTGTTAAACAAATAACATATGTAAAATGCTTTAGCTCAATGCCTAGCACATAAAGAGCACCCCAAAAAGAAAGTTCCATGTTTTAGCTAAACTGGATCTTAGTTATCAGTTCATCTAAGCCTGTCCTTTTTCAGATGAGGAAAATGAAGTTTGGGACTAGAACCCATCTCATGACTCCCTGCAAGCTAGTTGGTATTCATCAGAGAGCATGGTTTTGGAAACTGAAGGGTCTGAGTTTAATTCTGGATTTTCCTGATCACCTCACTAACTTTAACTTTTCTCAGCCTTAGTTCTTTCATCAATAAATCAGGAATATCTAGAGGAAAACATAGGCAGAACACTCTATGACATACATCAAAGCAAGATCCTTTTTGACTCACCTCCTAGAATCATGTAAATAAAATCAAGAATAAACAAATGGGACCTCATGAAACTTAAAAGCTTTTGCACAGCAAAAGAAACCATAAACAAGACTAGAAGGCAACCCTCAGAATGGGAAAAAATAGTTGCCTATGAAACAACAGACAAAGGATTAACCTCCAAAATATACAAGCAGCTCATGAAGCTTAATACCAAAAAAGCAAATAACCCAATCCACAAATGGGTGGAAGACCTAAATAGACATTTCTCCAAAGAAGACATACAGATGGCCAACAAACACGTGAAAAGATGCTCAACATCACTTATCATCAGAGAAATGCAAGTCAAAGCCACAGTGAGGTATCACCTCACACCAATCAGAATGGCCATCATCACAAAATCTGGAAACAACAAATGTTGGAGAGGGTGTGGAGAAAAGGGAAGTCTCCTGCACTGTTGGTGGGAATGTAAGTTGGTACAGCCACTATGGAAAACAATTTGGAGGTTCCTTAAAAAATTTAAAATGGAACTACCATATGACCCAGCAATCCCGCTACTGAGCATATACCCAAAGAAAACCATAATCCCCAAAGAAACATGTACCGTAATGTTTATTGCAGCACTATTTACAATAGCCGGGACATGGAAGCAACCTAAATGCCCATCAACAAATGAATGGATAAAGAAGTTGTGGCATATATATACAATGGAATATTACTCAGCTATATAAAGGGATGAGATGGAGCTATATGTTGTGAGGTGGATAGACCTAGAGACTGTCATACAGAGTGAAGTAAGCCAGAAAGAGAAAGACAAATATTGTATGCTAACTCACATATATGGAATCTAAAAATGGTACTGATGAACTCAGTGACAAGAACAAGGACGCAGATGCAGAGAATGGACTGGAGAACTTGAGGTTTGGGGGGGTAGGGGGTGAAGGGGAAGCTGAGACAAAGCAAGAGAGTAGCACAGACATATATATACTACCAACTGTAAAATAGATAGCCAGTGGGAAGTTGTTGTATAACAAAGGGAGTTCAACTTGAGAATGGAAGATGCCTTAGAGGACTGGGATGGGGAGGGTGGGGGGGGACTCGAGGGAGGGAGGGAATACGGGGATATGTGTATAAAAACAGATGATTGAACTTGCTGTACCCCCCCCCAAAAAAAAAATCAGGAATAAAATATCTCCTCTGATACGTTATGTAAAAAGCATTGAGATAATTCTTGGCACAATGGGAACATACAAATTTCAAAAAGTCCTAGTTTTCCCCAGTGGCATACCAAGGATGGGGCAGTAGGCATGATGTGCTCCAGGTACAGACAATAAGAGGTCGAGGAGTATTATTTGTAGAGGATTTAGAAATGGGAATAAAGCCAACTAAAAATGTTTTTTTTTTAAATTAATTAATTAATTTTATTTATTTATTGGCTGTGTTGGGTCTTCATTGCTGCACACGGGCTTTCTCTAGTTGCTGCGAGCGGGGGCTACTCTTCATTTTGGTGTGTGGGCTCCTCATTGTAGTGGCTTCTCTTGTTGTGGAGCATGGGCTCTAGGTGCATGGGCTTCAATAGTTGCAGCACACGGGCTCAATAGTTGTGGCACACGGGCTTACTTGCTCCGTGGCACGTGGAATCTTCCCAGAGCAGGGCTCGAACCTGTGTCCCCTGCATTGGCAGGTGGATTCTTAACCACTGTGCCACCTAGGAAGTCCTAAAAGTGGTTTTCCTTTTATTATCGTCAATATACACAGCAACACTAAACAATGTGATGCAGTCATCAATAAATATTCCTCTGAAAAAAATCTTTTGTCAGTCTGAGTTCTAAACAATTGTTGAGAATACTGTTGAGATTAATTTTGTGTGTGTAGACTTCAAACTGGCATGTTTTATTACAGTTTTAAAAAAAATTGTATTCTACATGGAAGTTAATTCAGAGAAGAGTTGGTCCTTGAGACATACAGATGATGTTACAGTTGTTCATATTGAGAGTGATTTTACAATGAAGTAGCCTTTGCCTTCTTCATACTCAAATTAACCCATTCCTTCAGCTGATCATGCTCCCAGTTTATTAGATACACCCATATTTATCTGAATCTCTTATTTCAGCATAAATGTGCTAAAATGATGCTCTCCAAATGTCAATTCTACTACAGTCAGAGGCTGGGAAGAAGATTCAGTTCTTGACTCTCTCTACTCTGGCAGGCTAATGGTCAGAAGGACTATGACTAAACTGATATTGCCAGAGGGAAAAGTATGCCATGGAAACATAGGACTAAAGTGTGTTTTTGGAAATAATAGGTGAATGGAGAGTCTGATCTCATGAGATTCTCTTTTGAAGCAAGTGACTGAAAACATCTCAAATGTGATAAACCATTTGGAATGTGGTGACCACCTAGTATTTATATTAGAAACAGAGACTAACTTGTTCTCAAAGTGATGGCATGAAACAAAGCCAAGCAAGTTAAAAGTTAATGGCTAGGATGCACTCAGTGAATCAGGAAAAACATTAAAATTGTGTTTGGATAGAAATATTAAGTCCCTTAAGGAAGAACTGATGTCATCTTTGGGAGCACAAAGGAAAGATGGAAAAAAGCAAATACATTAATCAATTACAATAAATATAGAACAGTGAGCCAGGGAAGTGTTAGTTTCCAATCTATTAGCCATTCCCAATCCCCTTTCCATTGCCCACCTCCAACTATAGATGCTAAAAAAGATACTTTCTTCACCTTTCTTGCAGCTAAAGGTGGCATATAACCCAGTTCTGAGTAATGGGATACAAATAGAAATATGTTGGGGGTACTGAAAAAGTTAATCCTCTCTGCTGAAAGGAGAGAGAGAGATCTAGGAGGAAACCTCTATTTCCCCCCTCATCTTTATCCTTTCTCGCTGGTATGCTGTTATAGGTTTGCATGATGCTTAGAACATCAATAGCCATCTTGTACCCATGAGAAGAGACATAGTTGAAGCATCAAAGGGTAGCAGAGTAGAAAACTAAAAAATCTGGATCCTGCTTGGCATAATCAAACCACAGACCAACATTGTTATCACCTACATAGGGACTTTTTAAAAAATATTTTTAGATAAAAATATTTTTATTTTCTTTTGTTTATTAGTGATACAGAAACATTTTCACTAATACATTAAAATGTTATTAACATGAAATGTTTTAAGAAATAAAAATTGAACATGCAACTTTTTTTGAAACTTTTAAACATTTTATGATGCAAAAATTTAATGGTCTGGTTGTAAAGTCCTATTTTATTTAATTTTATTTATTTTATTTTATTTTTTAATTGTTAAAATATTTTATTTGAAGATTCTGTATGACTTCAATATGTAATATTTTCCTTAATATTTTATTTTATTTATTTATTTTTAAAGCTCTTTATTGGAATACAGTTGCTTTACACTGCTGTGCCAATTTTTGAGGTACACCAAACTGAATCAGCTGTATTTATACACATATCCCTACCTTCCCGCAACTCCCTCCCATCCTCCCTATCCTGGCCCTCTAAGTCGTCACCCATCATTGAGTTTATCTCCTTATGTTATGCAGGAACTTCCCAAGAGCTATCTATTTTACATTTGGTGTTGTATATATGTCAATGCTACTCTCTCACTTTGTCCCAGCTTCCCCTTTGCCCCCCTACTCCCCCCACCCCTGTGTCCTCAAGTCCGTTCTCTACATCTGCATCTTATTCTTGCCCTGTCACTGGGTTTATCAGTACCTTTTTTTTTTTTTTTTTTTAGATTCCATATATATGAGTTAGCAGAGGGTATTTGTTTTCCTCTTTCTGGCTTACTTCGCTCTGTATGACAGTCTCTAGATCTATCCACCTCATTATAAATAATTCAATTTCATTCTTTTTTATGGCTGAGTAATATTCCATTGTATATATGTGCCACATCTTCTTTATCCATTCATCTGTTGATGGGCATTTAGGTTGCTTCCACGTCCTGGCTATTGTAAACAGTGCTGCAGTGAACACTGTGGTACATGTGTCTTTTTGGATTATGGTTTTCTCTGGGTATATGCCCAGTAATGGGGTTGCTGGGTCATATGGTAGTTCCATTTTAAATTTTTTAAGGAACCTCCAAATTGTTTTCCATAGTGGCTGTACCAACTTACATCCCCACCAACCGTGCAGGAGGGTTCTCTTTTCTCCACACCCTCTCCAGCATTTATTGTTTCTAGATTTTTTGATGATGGCCATTCTGACTGGTATGAGGTGATACCTCATTGTGGCTTTGACTTGCATTTCTCTGATGATTAATGATGTTGAGCCTGTTTTCATGTGTTTGTTAGCCATCTGCATATCTTCTTCCACCCATTTGTGGATTGGGTTATTTGCTTTTTTGATATTAAGCTGCTTGTATATTTTGGAGATTAATCCCTTGTCAGTTGCTTTGTTGGCCAATATTTTCTCCCATTCTGAGGGTTGTCTTCTAGTCTTGTTTATGGTTTCTTTCGCTGTGCAAAAGCTTTTAAGTTTCATTAGGTCCCCTGTGTTTATTCTTGATTTTATTTCCATTATTCTAAGAGGTATGTCAAAAAGGATCTTGCTTTGATGTATGTTATGGAGTGTTCTGCCTATGTTTCCCTCTAGGAGTTTTATAATGTCTGGCCTTACAGTCCTATTATTTTAATATTTTGTTGTAATAGCTGTTATATTTCAAAAGGATAACAATGGAAGAACTGTACAGTTGGCTTTAGTTACTGAATAATAACACTCATTTTTAAATTCTATCTACCAATGGTGCAAACTTTTTCTTTTTTATTCAACCTTCTTCACTGAAATAAGTCTTTATATTTCAGGAATGTTAGATAATTTGTCACTTGCAGCCAAAAGTATTCTAACTGCTAACAAGACATAAAAAATCAAAGCAGGAAATTTATTAAGCAGCAATATTTACACAGTGTTTCAAATGGTACTTTTCTTTTGCTCTACACTCCAAGCAATAGAAAGACCAAGAGGAAATGTGTCTTTTTTTTTTTTTTTTTTTAATTTTGGCTGCATTGCTGTGCAAGGTCTTTTCTCTAGTTGCGGCGAGCGAGGGCTACTCTTCGTTTTGGTGTGCAGGCTTCTCAGCACGGTGGCTTCTGTTGTTGTGGAGCACATGCTCTAGGCATGCAGCCTTCAGTAGTTGCAGTGCATGGGTCTCAGTAGTTGTGGCTCACAGGTTCTAGAGTGCAGGCTCAGTAGTTGTGGTGCACGGGCTTAGTTGCTTGGTGCCATGTGGGAACTTCCTGGCTCAAGGATTGAACCTGTGTCCCCTGCATTGGCAGGTGGATTCTTAACCACTGTGCCACCAGGGAAGTCCCAGGAAATGTGTCTTTTATCTCTAGTTCATACTGGGAGACATGAAGAAAACAATTTAGGATTGTTCCATTCACAAAAAAAGAAAATAAGAGAGAGAGTTTATTCTAATTTATTCTAATTTATTTATGTCCACTAGAGACTGAAAATAGCAGTGCCATTATGCCTAAGGGAAGTAGAAGCAATCACCCTAGAACGCATTTGTCACCATACTTCCACCTGGCATAGGACTTCAGACCATGCAATTCTTAAAAGTCTGCAAATGGGGTCAGGACAGGCATCAGATGTTAAAAACAAAGCATGGGTGACACAGAAAAATAAAAATACAAATAAGTGTGAAAATACTGGTAAGATATTAGCAAAGTAAACTCTATTAACAAATAACATAAAGGAATATAAGTAACATATTAGTAAAACTCTCTATGCAATTAACTAGGTTAACAGTTAAAAAGGGGAAAATTGTATGATTATCTTAATAGAATTTAAAGAAATTTACCAGGCAAAGAAGTACAGAATTCTTTTATATTTTAATAGTATTTTCCCAAACATTTATAGTCATCTTCCCCACCTCTAAATCAATAGGTTTTTTTAAAGCGATTTTCCTTTTTAAGTTTTTCCAAAACAATGGACATTTTCATGTTTATTTTTCATTATTATTTTGTAATCTTGATTGAATTGCCCAATTACAATAACAAAAACAGAGATCAAACAGGTTTTGTAAAAATGCAACTTCATCTTTGTAAATATAAGCCTCAACTGGTGGGGAAAATGCTGCTACTGCTACTGAAAGGTAGCTTTTTAGCTGTATTCAACTTATCAGTCACTATGGTGAATAGAGAAAATAGAAAGCTTTGGTGAATCTCATTAATTTATAGCTATGACGTCCAAAACCAAAGCTTTTAGCCAAATGTGGCTATAGAGCATTTGAAATGAGGTTAGTGTAACAGAGGAACTGAATTTCTTATGTAATTTAATATAAATAAAGTTATATTCGAAAAGTAATACCTGATTCAATCATTAAAAAACTTTTAAGTATATTTGGAGCAAGTTGGATATGTCAATCTACTTTTACAACCATAAATATATGAACTTTAAATAGAGATCAAGTATTTTCAACACAAATTTAATATCTATTCAGGGTCTTCTGTGTTTCCATACAAATTTTAAAATGATTTGTTCTAGTTCTGTAAAAAATGCCATTGGTATTTTGATAGGGATTGCACTGAATCTGTAGATTGCCTTGGGTAGTATAGTCATTTTGACCACATTGATTCTTCCAATCCAAGAGTATGGTATATCTTTCCATCTCTTTGTGTCATCTTCAACATCTTTCATCCATGTCTTGTAGTTTTTGGAGTATAGGTCTTTTGCCTCCTTAGGTAGGTTTATTCCTAGATATTTAATTTTTTTTGATGTGGTGGTAAGTGGGACCAATTTCTTAATTTCTCTTTCTGATACGTTGTTGTCAGTGTATAGAAATGCAACAGATTTCTGTACATATCCTGCAATTTTGTATCCTGCAATTTACCAAATTCATTGATGAGCTCTAGTAGTTTTCTGGTAGCATCTTTAGGATTTTCAATCTGTAATATCCATGTCATCTTCCAACAGTGACAGTTTTACTTCTTCCTTTGCAGTTTGGATACCTTTTGTTTCTCTTCTCTGATTGCTGTGGCTAGGACTTCCAGAACTACATTGAATAAAAGTGGGGAGAATGGGCATCCTTGCCTTGTTCCTGATCTTAGAGGAAATGTGTTCAGCTTGTCACCATTCAGTATGATGTTAGCTGAGGGTTTATCATTTATGGCCTTTATTATGTTGAGGTTTGTTCCCTTTATTCCCACTTTCTGAAGAGTTTTTATTATAAATGGATGTAGAATTTTATCAAAAGACTTTTCTGCATTTATTGAGATGGTTATTCTTCAATTTGTTAATGTGGTATATCACTTTGATTGATTTGTGGATATTGAAAAATCCTTGCATCCCATGATCCCCAATTGATTATGATATATGATCCTTTTAATGTAGTGTAGAAATTGCTAATGTTTTTTTTGAGGATTTTTGCATCTATGTTCATCAGTGATATTGCCTGTAATTTTTTTTTGTGTGTAATATCTTTGTCTGGTTTTGATATCAGGGTGATGCTGGCCTCATAAATGTGTTCAGAAGTGTTCCTTCCTCTGCAGTTTTCTGGAATAGTTTCAGAAGGATAGGTGTTAAGTCTTCTCTAAACATTTGGTAGAATTCACCTGTGAAGCTATCTGGTCCCAGACTTTTGTTTGTTGGGAGTTTTTAAAGTACTGATTCAATTTCATTCCTGGTAATTAGTCTTTCATATTTTCTATTTCTTCCTGGTTCAGTCTTGGGAGATTGTATCTTTCTAAGAATTTGTCTATTTCTTCTAGGTTGTCCATTTTATTGGTTTATACTTGTTTGTAGTAGTCTTTTATAATCCTTTGTATTTCTGTGGTATCAGTTGTAATTTCTCCTTTTTCATTTTTGATTTTATTGATTTGGGCCCTCTCCCATTTTTTTAATGAGTGTGGCTAAAGGTTTATCAATTTTATTTATTTTCTCAAAGAACCAGCTTTTAATTTCATTGATCTTTTCTATTTTTTTAGTCTTTATTTCATTTATTTCTGCTCTGATCTTTAAGATTTCTTTCCTTCTACTAACTTAGAGTTTTGTTTGTTCTTCTTTCTCTAGATCCTTTAGGTATAGGGTTATATTGTTTGAGATTTTCATTTCCTGAGGTAAACGTGTATTGCTATAAACTTCCCTCTTAGAAATGCTTTTGCTGCATCTGTAGGTTTTGGGTTGTCATTTGCAAATGATATGACTGGTAAGGGATTAATATCCAACGTATATAAACAACTCATACAACTCAATATCAAAAAACAAACAACCTAGTTAAAATATGGACAGAAGAACTGAACAGATATTTTTCCAAAGAGGAAATGCAGATGGCCAACAGGCACAAGAAAAGATGCTCAACATCACCAATCATCAGGGAAATCCAAAGCAAAACCTCAATAAGATATCACCTCACACCTGTTAGAAGGGCTATCATCAAAAAGAACACAAATAACAAATGTTGGCAAGGATGTGGAGAAAAAAGAGCCCTCATACATGGTGTGACTGTAAACTGGTGCAGTCACTGTGGAAAACAGTATGGAGGTTTCTCAAAAAACTAAAAATGGAGCTACCATATGACCTAGCAATTCCACTCCTGGGTATATATCCAAAAAACCCTCAAAACACTAATTCGAAAAGATACATGCACCCTAATGTTCACAACAGCATTATTTACAATTGTCAAGACATGGAAGCAACCTAAATGTCCACAGACAGACGAATGGATAAAGAAGATGTGGTGTGTATATATACAATGGAATACTACTCAGCCATAAAAAAGAATGAAATTTTGCCATTTGCAGCAAGATGGATGGACTTGGAAGCTATTATGCTAAGTGAAATAAGTTAGACAGAGATCGCTTACACATGGAATCTAAAAAATACAACAAACTAGTGAATATAACAAAAATAGGCAGATTCACAGATATAGAAAAAAAACTAGTGGTTCCCAGCAGGGAGGGGGAGGGAGGGGCAACAGAGAGGTGGAGGAGTGGGTGGTACAAACTACTGGGGGTAAGATAGGCTATAAACATGTACTGTACAGCCTAGGGAATACAGCCAATATTTTGTAATAACTGTAAATGGAGTGTAACCTTTAAAAATTGTATAAAAAAATTTAGCATCTGAACTGAGATGTACCATAAGTGTAAAATACATACTAAAATTTGAAATTTAGTATGATAAAAACATAAATACAAAAATATCTCATTAATAATTTTTATGTTGGTTACATGCTTACATGGTAATATTTGGGACATAATGGGGTAAATAAAATAGATGCTGAAAAATTAATTTTATCTGTTTCTTTTAATTTTTTGATGTGGCTACAAGAAAATTTTAAATTGTATATTTGGATGTAATTATATTTTTTTGGAGAGCATTGATTCAGAAGTTTAGCTGGAGAGTTTCTACTATATCTTTTAAGATGTATAATGCACTTACATTTTGACTAGAGAATTTTTATCCTACAGAAAAACTTACTTATGTACCTTTACAATTATACTGGGTATTTATTTTACTAATGTTATGGCAAATGATAGGAAACAATCTCAATGGTCTTTCACTAGGATTAAATAAATGTTGTTTCCAACACATACAGAATGCTAACCATCAATTAAAGAAAATAAAATACAGATATACACAGAGAGATGGAAAGATGGCCATAGTACCTCAAGAAGAAAAAGGCCATGAAACGATATATATAATGAAACCCTATTTCTAGTAAATAATTAAAACTCTATAAAAAGAGTATACATATTTTCACTATTTTCTATAGATTTCTATAGTCTTTGCATGTTCAAAAAGCATGTGTTAAAAGTTAAAAAATAATTAAGTGACATGGATAGTGACATAGGACAAAATTTCTTTACTACTTGATCTATGCAACTCTGTTTTAGAATGAATAGTGGCTATAAAAATCATAATTTTCAAATGATTGCTGATTTGTAGAATCAAGCTCTAGGCAAAGTATGAAAGACTTAATTTTGTGTATAGGAAAGATTATGAATATTACAAATCCTGCCAATGTAAAAGTAATGAAATTTGGAGATATTGGGGGAAGAATGCAGAATTGCTGATTTCCTTATCTCAGATAATGGAGAGACAACAGATAGTATCTAAAAAATTATCATTTAAATACTATTCAAATTCAAAAGTTTGTCAGAAGGAACTGAATGTAATAAAACAACATAAGTATTTGGGGGTTAATAAGCTAAATTTTCATCCTTCATAGCAAGGAGTAAAAAGAAATTATCTGATATGAATCAAGTGACAGTTGAGATTCCTTTATTTAACATTTCACAATTGTTTCTTGGCTGAAATAAACACATAATAAGCTAGTAAAATTGGTAAACAAAAAATTCTGATCCAGATAAATGTTATAAAATTATTTTAAGAAGGTGACATGATAGAAAGAAACCAGTATAGATGTTTTATTTTGAAATTATGTTTATCTGTGATTACCAGAAACTTCATAAATAGTGGCTTAAATAATAAAGTTATTTTTCTCATGAAATAAGAAGTCTGGATTTTTAGTTCACAGCTGATATGGTATCTCAACAATGCTATTAAGGAACAAGGCTTCTCCTTTCTCTCTGCTCTGCCTTCCTTAGTAGGGATTGCTGCACAACTAGTTTCCTGTCTGCATTCCAGGAAGGAAGAATAAAATAGATGAGCTGGTTTATGTCTCATTGGCATAACTGAGTAGTATGGCCTCCCCTAGCTACAAGGAGGCTAAGAAATGAAGTCTTTATCTTTGCAACATCTACATGAAAAAAGTGAGGGGAAAGGAAGTTGGAATGGGTTAGCCCAGGATTGTTTAGGAAGTGACATTTAAACAGACCTCCAGGATGAGAAGGAAGCCAGGCAGTTGTCTGTAGGTGTGCCCAAGGACAGGAACAGAGACCAGGGCAACTGAGGTGTAGGATGAATTGGAGTGTGGTAGGTGGTGAGTTTAGAAGAGCAGAGAAGAATCAGATCACACAGGGGCTTCTAGGTCACAATTAGCATTTCAGTTTCATTCTAAATGTAGTAGGAGAGTTTTAAACAGAAGAGTAGTAGGATCTGACTTAACATTTTAAAGACTTATCTGGCTGCTATAAAGAAATTGGATTGAAATGGGGCGAGAATTGAAGCAAGGAGACCAATTAGTGTCTGTTCTAGTGGTTCAGCTAGGAAACAATGGTGGCTTGGAGTAAGAGGAGCAGAGATGTATAGAAGAGGCAATATTCAAGAGATGTTTTGACCAGAGAGCTTTCTTTTTTGATTGACTAAATAGAAAGGAAGATGAAAAAGGAAGAATTAGGGATGATTTTTAATATGAGCACCCAAGTAGATCATGGTGCCATTTACAGAAGTTGGAGAGACTAAGTGACATCATTTAGTTTAGGGTAGGAAATAGAGAGGAGTCTAGAATTCTATTTTAGAGGTGTTAAGTTTGTAATGCTCTTTACACGTGCAAGCTGGAAGCTGCCTTAATGAGACCAGAGCTCAGTCAAGAAGTCATAATTAGAGTAAAAAAATTTGGAGTCATCAACATAAAGATAGTTTTCCAAGCCACAGATTAAGCAGACCACTTAGAATTGTGGTGATAACCACCACAAAATTAAAAGCAGAATTAGTAAAAAATTATTTTATCCAGGAAAAGAGATCGGGGTTTGTGGGATGGGTGGGACACTTTAACTTGTTATTTGGTACTGTGTAATTTTTTGTGTGTATTTTAATTTCATACATATATTTTTAAAAGAAATAGAATGTGAAAGAATAGTGATTGAGAAAGAATAAAATGGGACACAAAAATCAGGAAAAAATGTATGTTTTGGTGTATTCATTTCACACTTTTCCTATGTTGATCTAAATAGTCATGCTGGTGGTGGGAGCCAGTTATTTCAGGAGGACAAACTAGAATACTTGGTTTTAACAAAAGTTAAAGAAAACTCATAGATGTTTTAGTATTCAGTACCCTACAATTAGCAATTTGGTTTCTTTCACAGTCTGGGTTAATTTTGGAAACTCTTTGGCTGCATCTTTCTGAACAAGAAATTTTGGTTTAGCTTTTAAATGATCTCAGTAACACAAAGTGTTTAAATGAATTCTTTGGGGGCCTTGCGTCCACTGTATGCTTCAGACTGTCTCAATTCACTCTCCTTACATGCCCTTCCTTTATCTTATTAAAGTGACTCCCAAAAACCCGCTGTAACTTCTAAGTAATTGGTTGTAGTCTTTTGGTAAAGAAGAAAATTGGTATCTGAAGGAATACCTCCATTATAAATATGGAATTAGTTGATTTTATTATTGAGCAAAGCAGATACATAGAATGATTGCAGGTAGCCAGAAAACAGTTACAAAGCGGTAGAGGATTTTTTAACTCTGTTTATAAGGAATTAAAGCTATAGCTTTTATACATTATCCTACTTTTAGTAATAATCAGTTAGTATTCAATTTGCATCAGCAGCTGCATTGAGTTTACTCTGACATCCTGTGCTTCTTAATTCTTTATTAGTACCTCCTACAGTTTACTTTGACATTGTTTTTTTCATAATTCTTTATCAGATTTTCTCTGACATCCTGTTTTTCATAATTCTTCATCAGTACCTCCTACGGTTGTCCCTGACAGCAAATCTTACACATATGATTAGTCACATCCTTTAGTATCCCTCAGTGAGGTTAGGTTGTTCTCTTTACCCACACCGAAGAGCATGGGGGTAGTTGGGGAATAAAACCGCACAGTCTTCTAACACCCGTAGAACGTTTTGGGTCATTGGTATAGGATAGCTAAATTGTGAAAGGTATGGGAGTGTGTGGATGAGGGAGGAGAGAGAAACTCAGGTTATTTGGGTATTCTACTTTTAGTTTCTCCATGAAAAGAACATAAGCAAGTAAGCAAGACTTAGAATATTTTGCAAGTAGATAATTAAAAACAAATACAAGATTTTAAAAAAGAAATATAAATGTCAATTTCCACAGTGGCATCCAAGTAACTGCCAATATCAAGTATAAATATAATAAACTTCAATCTTCTTATCTATAAAGTCCCCTACATAGGAAGCTTCGAGTTGCGAACTTTCAAAGATGCAAATGTGTATTCCCGTGTCCAATCACGTAAGTTAGTTCATGTGTCTGGCCTACATTGTCATGTGTGTTGCATCCTCTACAGGTGGTTGTGCTTTTGTGTACTTTACTGTGCAGTGCCATAAGAGCACATTACAGTATCTTTATTGCAAGCCCAGGATGTCCAGAAGCAAGTGTAAAAGCAGCGCTGATGAGAAAAAAGCAGCAGCCCAGAGAAAGGACAAAGGAAGACAAGAGGAAGAAGTAAATGAAGAACCAAAGAGATTCACAATGCAGGAAATGGCAGAGGATTTTCTTTTTTTGAGGAGAAACTGTTAGTTTTTGAGGCACAGGACCCAAACACAGAATGGTACATGAAGGTTGCAGCAGCCGTTCAGAATGCAATACAGTGCTACCGTGTCACCTATGATGAGAAAAAAAGAGCTACTACCCATACATCACTGGATCAGTTTTTCAAGAGGGTAGATAGAATTGAATTCAGCAAGGAACCAGAACCTGGGCCATTAACGTCAGTCATGAGTGGAATTGCAGCTTGCCCTCTGTCTCCTGTTGCTGATGATCCTTCAGCTCTATCTCCCACCTCCTCTCCCTCTTGCAGTCCATAACTCTTCTTGCCTGTTCACTTGATGCCAGCCCCTCTATGCCAGCTGTTGTGCTGTACTACTATACTTTTCAAGGTACTATACTGGAAGATCAAAAATGTTAATTTTCTGTGTTTGTTTTTTATGTATTATTTATGCAAAAGTATTATAAACCTATTACAGTAGAGTACTATACAGCCGATTGTATTAGTTGGGTACCTAGGCTAACTTTGTTGGACTTATGAACATGCTCTCGGAATGAAACTTGTTTGTATATAGGTGACTTACTGTACTTTCAGATCCATTGTCTGAATTTGAATGTCTTTCCAGCTTTACTCTCCTATAATTGTGATTTGGGGCTGTGGTGAGAGGAGGAGAGAGTGGACCCACCTTGTAGAACCACATAGCTGAATATCTTAAGCAACTTTTCAGAGTTTCAGTCATCTTCCTATAAATTGTCATATTAGGATTGAGTTTCATAGTTCATAGATGGGATGTATAGTATTAGATGTAGTATACTGCTCAAATATTTTGTTGTAATAAACCCATGGAAAAGGTTGAGATAAATTTTTTTAATGTTTTATTTTTATTTTTTTAAATTAATTTATTGGCTGCATTGGGTCTTCATTGCTGCACATGGGCTTTCTCTAGTTGTGGCGAGCGGGGGCTACTCTTCATTGTGGTGCACGGGCTCCTCCATTTTGGTGGCTTCTCTTGTTGCGGAGTACAGGCTCTAGGTGCACGGGCTTCAGTAGTTGTGGCACGTGGGCTCAGTAGTTGCGACTCATGGGCTCTAGAGTACAGGCTCAATAGTTGTGGCGCATGGGCTTAGTTGCTCCAAAGCATGTGTGATCTTCCCGGACCAGGGCATTGGCAGGTGGATTCTTAACCACTGCTCCACCTAGGAAGTCCCTGAGATCAATTTTTATAAGGGAATTTTCTATTTTTGCCTTTATAGCATTTCTGTTACTTTTGAGGAACACCCCCCTCCAATTCCTATGCACCTCTTCCCCACAACCATCACAGGATGTGGGCACATGCTGAGGGCAGAAGAAATTATAACAGCCTCATTCCTCTGGCTACAGTAGTTCACTTGGGTAAATGATCTATATTAAGCAAATCATTCTTCTTCCCTGAATTGACATTCAGGTGCTGTGAGAAAGAAGTATTTTCTTTCCATGGACTTTCTAAGCTAAGTGTATATGAAGATGGTAATGTCAGTGACCATTTTTGCCATCAGGCACAGACAGCCAATTTGCAGATTGAAGTCAGACCACAGAGAGGTGCAAAGTGGAGAGACAGAGAGTGACAGAGAGCCCTGAAATAATAATACCAGCCTGTATTCCAAATAGTGCCTAAAGAAGCAACTTCTACCACTGAGTTTATAGTTAACAGAATTCATCAGTCCCCCATTTGAGTTGGGTTATGTGTCCCTTGAAATCAAAAGAATTGTGACAAAAGCTGCTGTGCTACACGCACAAACCCTTTTGTTCGACTGGGTTTGCTTACTGTTGTTTGAATATGTACATACATTCTTTGCTTATGTTATGACCTTCCTGTTTCCTCAAATTTATTGGAAAACCCCACAATCTATTTATCTAAATTCTATTAATTCTTTATATCTGGGGTAAAATCCTTTCTCCCTCAGTCTTCACTGAGAGCCTACACAGCCTTCATCTAAACTCTTTGCACTTATTTTTTGTGCCACTAGATGGACATTTAATCCAATATCACCTTATCATACTTCTTGAATTACAGTTCATACTATAATTTGTGTGTGTGCCTCACCAATGAATTTATAAGCTTATTGAGGAGACATATATTACCTTTTTCTTTCTCAAAGTTCTCCATAATGATAGACACATCATAAGAACTTGGCAAATATTTGTTGTCTGTGTGGCAGAATAAAGTGGAACAGTGCCATATAACAAATAACTCTAAACGGAGGCTTTGGGACGAGAGCCAGACCTGTGAAATAACCAAGTTCTCTTTGGTATAAGGATACTATCTCATGTTTTCTTTGCTTGTCTTTTGGTGGGTATGTAGGGGCAAAGGATAAGAGCAAAGTTATGTCTACAGGAGAAAGAGGACATTAGAATATGAGATCAGTCTATGTTACGGAGAAAAAAATAATGCTTTGACGAGGGATCCGTAAACTATACTTGTCTGTCACCTATTTTAGTAAATAAAATTTATTGGAACACAGTGCAGAAACCATATAGCCTGTACAGACAAAAATGTTTACCATCTGGCCCTTGAAAGAACAGTGGTTCACTGATTCCTGGCTTAGATAAGTGTGCTTACTTCTTAACTGAAACAGGGAGAAAATCAGCCACAATAATTTATTGTGGGAAAAATGAATAGAAATGTATTCATTCACCAGCATCCTTTGAGAAGCCTCTATTTGCATCTCACCCTGACATGAAGCACTCACGTTATAACATACAAAAGGGCTCAAGGAGGGGTCAGAACTTCTTGGGTGGGGAAAGTTGAAGTTTGCACAGGATAGAAGTGAGATACTAGACTGGATAACAGGAAAAAGGGACTGGAAGGGATAGAGAGGAGACAGAAATATAAGCAAGAAAACTAAAATACAGGCCAGTAAGCTACTTCTTTCACAGGTAGATAAAGTTACAAGAATGTTTTTCTTTCCATATTGTAATTCTTTTTGAGGTATCCTGATTCTTGAGTAAAGAACTTCTTTCCAGAGTGGTGGTCTGATACGTCTTGGGTCTGGGGAATATTTGAGAGGAAGAGGGTAATAAAGAAAAGTTAATCTCACACCTCCATTGTCATTTGATTCTGCTGACTGTGAAGAAGCAACCTACCCTGAGTTCTCCAGCTGCAAGGAACTGAATTCTGCCAACCTGGGAGAATTCTGAGCTTAAAGAGGACCCCGAGTCTCAGATGAGACCTCAACCCTGGCCAATGCCTTCACTGTAGCTTTGTGAGATCCTGAGCAGAGGACCCTCCTAAGCTGTGCCTGGATGATGGACGTTGTTTCAAGCTCCTAAGTTTGTGATAATTTGTTATGCAGCAGTAGAACACTAATATACCTCCCTAAGATAAAATGTACTCCAACTACACTCTCTGTCCTCTATCCCTGCTTTGTTTTCCTCCATTACCTATACACATTTTGAATTATAAATAACTTGCTGTGAGTGTGTTTTTATCATCAGTTTCTCCCACTGAAGTGTAAGTGCTGATATTTTAGTCTCTTTTGTTTACTGTTCTGTAGCCGGTATTTAGAAGAGAACCTGGAACACAATAAAAATATGTATTTGTTCAATGAATGTTCTTCTGATTTCTTTATTCTTGTTTTGATTCAACTGACTTCCATATTTCTGAGTTTCCCAAAGCAAAACTTTTATCTCTTCCACTTCTATCTTAAGAGGAACTTACCTCTCAGCAAAGGAGAAAAATATGGCAGTCAATTTCTCAAAGATGGAGGTTCACAAATAATCTCACTTCCCAAAGGACAGGACATAAGAATGAGATTGTCAGGTTAATTACTACATATGCACAGAATAATTAATTTTTAAAGAAAAAAGAATGAGTGAATAAACTCTACAGTTTCAATTTTTTAATGCTTTTCCCAGAATGAACAGTTAAGTAATTTCTTACACAAATGTGAAATTAATTGCTTATGCTTTTAGCAAGTTTAATGCATGAAGAAGTTAACGACTGGTTTTCCTTTAGGTATTCTAAGAGGCATATCTGGAAAATATCATAAGAATTGGTGTGTGGGGATATCAGTAACTAATCAAAGGTATTTATCTAAGATACATGATGTGTGGATCTAAGATGATGGGTGGTGAAGGGAGATGAGGAAAGAGTAGAAATAGGTACCATGTTAGGTACAGTTATGATCTCTGCTGATGAACTCTTGCCCTGGCTTCAGGTTTTTCTAGTCAGTGGGCCTATCGGATGAATGCATATTGGCAACAGGTGGAAAACATAATACAGCAATTAGTGAGTGAATATTTTTGGACCTGCTATTCAGTTTCATGGCTCAATGACTAAACTTGTTCAAGGTGACAGAGCAATCCAGGGTTGTGCTAATTTTATATTAGGGTCATACAGGCAGCATTGTCCTCAGCCTAGGGCAACCTGGGGCCTCATGCTTTAGAATACCCACTTCGGCCCTCCTATATGTGGATTCCTCAATACAATTAAAGATGCCATGAGGCTGAGAGGACATGCCTAACTGGAACATTTACAAACCTCCACTCTATTCTCACCCCACCGGTATCACACCATCAAAAGCTGATATACAAGGGAAAACAAACAAAAGAAGTCTAATATTGTCTGGTATTGACTGGACTGATCAGTCCTCCTTTAGATTTTATGAAATAATGGGAAAGCTTTGACCACTCAAGTAATTTCAGCTGAATTCAACATGAATCTAGAATAGCATTTGAACTTGTGATCTTCCTAGTCCTGGCTGAGGAGGGGGATGAGACAGCAAACCAGAAACTCTCATTCACACGCTAGCAGCAAGAAATGGGGCACAAGTTGAGGTTTCATTTATTTTATTTTTATTTTTATTTTTTTATTGGAATATAATTGCTTTACACTCTTGTACCAGTTTTTGAGGTACACCAAGGTCAATCATCTGTATTTATACACACATCCCCATATCCCCTCCCTCCCTTGACTCCCCCCACCCTCCCCGTCCCAGTCCTCCAAGGCATCATCCATCATCGAGGTTTCATTTATTTTAAGAGGTGCCTTGGATCCAGGATACTGTGCAGTAATGTTCTTAATCTGACAAAATCGGTTGGTTCTGTTATACCTTAACTCATAGGATTTATACCTTTCAAACTCTGACTTGGGAAATCCAACATTGTACAATCATAGTATCCTGGATTATAAAATCCAAATGAGTACATTTTCTGTAACTCTAAGAACTTGTTAGGATATACCTCACAGTGAATAATCTGTCATTCCTGTATAACATTGTGTGTTATAACACACACCCACACCCACACACACAGAGCGACCCTTATTTTCAAGCTTCTTTATGTGTTCATCAGCAATACAATTCGGTCTGGACAAGTTGGGGATACAGTTTTGCTGATATCAGTTAACATCCAGGTGATGTTTTCTGAATTTCCTGCACAATAGTAATGACAGCGAATGCACAGAAAGAGTAATTAGAGAAACAGAGATTCAAACAGGGCCCTTCACCTCTGTTATTCTGCTTTTCTTGGTAGAGTTTCCTGATTAGAAACCAAGGGGCAGCAAAAGAGCCCTGGGACTTGACAAGGGAAGGGAAGAAAGGAGAAGGGAGAAGTCAATAAATGAAAGAATGAGGTATGCAGACAGGAAAAGATGGTGCAGTGTGGAGGGGCAATGAGACAGATTTTTTAATATGTTATCAATTCATACATGACTAACCCTATGCACTGGGGATTCAGGGATATGCTTGTTCATTGCCATTAATTCATTCAATAAATAATTACTGAGCCACAACTATGTGTCAGGCGCTATTATGTGTGTATTTCCACCATGAACCAAAGAGGAAAAGATGGTGCCCTCAAGGGTCTTCTATCTTAGTGGGGGAATATAAAATGAATAAGGAAAACAAATAGTAGGTTAAAGTGCTGTGGGCAAAAAAGGTAGAGGAGGGTAAGGAGGATCAGGGTATCTAGGATCAGAGAAGGGATCAGGTTGCAACGTTAAACAGCAGTCAGGGCAGGGCAGGGCAGGATGCCTGCAAGATGGCAATATTTAAACAAAGACTGTAGGGGGTGAGGAGGTTATCCATACAGCTCTGTGGGGGAGGGAAGGGTTTTCTAGTAAAAGGAACAGCTAGAGCAAAGGCCTCTGTGGAGGAAGAGGAGGAGTTCAGTTTTGAACATGCTGAGTTTGGCATGCTATTGGACATCCAAATAGAGATGTCAAAGCAGGAGTTGGATATGTGAGTCTGGAATTTGGGAGCATCATCATCATAGAGAGGGTGGATCAAACCTCAGGCCTGAATGAAATCACCAAGGGAGTCACTGTAGCTAAAGAAGTCTGAGGCTCTTCCGAAATGCTTTAAAACTAGGAGGTTGGGGAGACTGTGGAAAACAAGCCAATGAGATGGGGGAGAGGTTCGCTGAGTGAAGGGGACACACAGTTACTTTCTTCTTCCCATTGTCAAAATTGGCTTCTGTTGGTGAGTTTCAAACAGTAATTACTCTATCTAACAAAAGTTATCTCCTCCCCTGTAGGAGGCAATAGAAATTATGGGACTCTGGCCAAAAAAGAAAATCTTGCTCTCAAAAAGTGTATCAAAGTTAGAAATATCTGTTAATTATTATCCTAGGGATACTATCTTCAGAGTTCTATATCTGAAAAACCCACTTTTCTTATTTTTAAAGCCGTAATCTAATTTCTAATAATTTTAGTAATAGCACAGCTGTGGCAGCTAATGTATTTTTTAGTTCTCATATTCTAATGAAAAAAAGGCATTTGTCATGTAACGACTGTGTTAAATTAGTTAGAAATGTACGCTGACCACTTCCTTTATGCTTAATAGAAACATAAAATTAGTAGTAACTCAATTTCATCTATTGGTAAAAGTTGCTAATAATTTGTATTTAGATGCCTTTTAAATGGAAATGGCTAAGGTGTGTATAAATGCAAATCCAGTCATTTTATTGCACTAAGTATCAAAAGCTTAGATTAATTACAGACAGAAGTATTCAGCTCACTGCTAATAAGAGCTATTTCAAATGATTAGTATAAACTAGATAATGGAAATTATCTTGATTTACCATTGCCCAAAAGAGAAAATATTATCTTAATTTTTCTTGATTTATTTGTCCAGATTTTAAAAAGCTTGCATATTGCTTCAATCAAACAGCTTTGTGTATGTGTGTGTGTGTGTGTGTGTAGGGCAATTTCTATACATATTTTTAGAAGTCTACAGCAAATATCCCAAGGTACTACAGGCTGATCCTTTTATCCTAGTTAATTAGACCAAATAAACATATCTACTGTTTGCTGTGAAGCAACTCATGATAGAATGTTCCTAGCAGGTTGAGTGTAATGTGAAGTTAGTTTGGAAGACAGCCTAACAAAGATCAGAGAAGCTTGACCTCATTAGACACAGTAAGATGTTTTGAGAAATTTAATTTAGCTTTAACAGTTATTCTATGTATAAATGTCATAGGAACTCATGAGACTGTTTGTAATAAGCAATATCCAGAGGAGACTTAAGAATAAATTATAAAAAGATGTTCTTCATTAGATTTTCAAGCTAGAAAAATATTTGACTTGGCAGTCAACATAGTCAAACAGTTGTGAGTGACTGAGGAGTTGCTGAGAGATCCCTGATGACTGCTAGTGAATGATATTCTTGGTCGACTTGGATAGTTCTGCATGTTTATTAACATTTGAGGAGTAATAGCCGTAGCCAAAAGCACTGGTAAATTTTTTCCAAGGTGTTTGTTGGCTCGTACTATAGATGGCTTTGCTTAGGAGGCTTGTTCCCTGATAGTTGTCGAAATGCAAAGACAGCTATTTCATAGATAATTGTTCTGTATTTATTTACACATCTTTCCATGTTTGCTTGCTATTGATGTGTTTACTGGCTCTGAGTTGATTTTTCATTCAGATTTTTAGCACTAAATAAAATACCAAAACCAAAATAAAATAAGGGATGGCTTTAATTTTGGACTCCGACTAAACCAGTTTAAGAACAAAAAGCCTTGCTCTGTTTTTATCTATACAAAGGAGCAGGGCCAGGACTAGGGTGAGGTGAATGGGGCACTTGCTCAGGTATAAGATTCAGGTGGGCTGGGCTAGAGAATGAAGGATCTTTCTCTTTTGGAATATGAATGTCACAGCATAGGTGAGGAGTTAGCTAGGACATTTGAAACAAAGTAGTGATGTGATCAAATCTTCCTTTCCCCAAACCTGCTCTTTTCCCAAAACTTATTGAAATAATAATTGAAAAATGAGTAGGGAACAGTAACAATGATATGCCATCAATGTAATGTTGGTGGATTTCTAGTAGATAGAGGATGGATGAGATCAGATTAAAGAAGCCACCAAAGACTCTTAAACTTCCTAAGAAGGTAGTGAAGTGTTACAGCCTTTGCAGGAAATGAGGAAATGCTGGCCTACCCCTTTAAGACTTCCTATTCTGGAGGGATTAGAGTTAGTTGGTGGCAATGATGAGCAAGGGAAAGACAGGGACCATTCCTCTAGGTACTCCAACCATAAGTATCACTTGAAGACAAACTCAAACAAGAGATACAATTAAATAAAAACTCATCATCTATATCTTGATAGGAAAGGACTGATGTTGGGTGCTGAAACTATTTCAATATACAAAGTATAAATAACTGTTGTATGTTTACAAAATGAAACATACTTTTTGAAATTGATAACACTCAAAAATAATCCCAGATAGTAATAAAAACATTCCACAGTATAAACACATACACACAAAAAACAACACCAAAGAGAGGATATGGGTGTTAAGGAAGGTACAGATATGGTAATTATTTTGCCAATTGAAAGAGCAAATAAAGGCTGTTTCATTCTTGACATTGATAATTAGAGACTAGTGGTTTGATTGTAAGACAAGTAAAACAGCGTGTTTACCTTCGAAGTTACTGGAGCCAAAAGATATCAAAGAATATATGGACCATATAGCACAAGACTGAAAACAAACAAAAAAGGCAGGGAGGCAGAGCATAACGTAACACTTTTTAGGATATTACATGTTAATGGGAACACCCAATGAGAGAGGATGGGGAAGAGGCAGTAATTAACAAATTCCGCATCAAACTTGCCCCAAATCTCAGATACTATGTCAGGTGAAATGTATAATTTCCTTTAGGACATTCACTCTTCTATGAAGGTAATTTAAAGGATGCTTTGAAAAAGGATTTCCTTCTCATGATTCAGTTTCTGAGGCCCAAAAGTCCACCAACAGAATATACTTCTTTCCTTTAGGTTAGAAATTCTTTCTAGAAAGGCATTAGACATTTTCCAATTTCATCATAAATCAATCACCCAAATGATTATTACTTTTTTTGCTTTCAAATATATTTTAGTGTTTTTATCCACTTATCAACTACCAATGCCTTAGCTGAAGCACTTTATCATACAGTTTCTCAAGATTAAGTGCAAATAAGATAATATTCTGGCATGGCCTGGATAAATGTTGACAGCCAATGTATTTGAAGTAATGATTTCCTTGCTGAAGTTTCCACTAGTATGAAATAAGAAAATAAGAAAAATATAGTGAATTTCTAAAACACCTAAATATACTCATTTGTTTCTGACATTATGGATTCTTTTTATTTGCTTATTTTTATTTTTAAAAATTTCTCTAAAATTTTTATTTTATATTGGAACATAGTTGATTAACAATGTTGTGTTAGTTTCAGGTGTATAGCAAATGATTCAGTTATACATATACAGGTATCTATTCTTTTTCAAATTCTTTCCCTATTTAGGTTATTACAGAATACTGAGCAGAGTTCTCTGCGCTATAGAGTAGGTCCTTGTTGGTTATCTATTTTAAATACAGCAGCGTGTATATATCAATCCCAAGCTCTCAATATATCCCCACCCTTCCCCACTGGTAACCATAAGTTCCTTCTCTAAGTCTGTGAATCTGTTTCTGTTTTGTAAATAAGTTCATTTGTATCTTTATTTTTAGATTCCACATGTAACTGATATCATGATATTTGTCTTTGTCTGACTTACTTCACTTTGTATGATAATCTCCAGGTCCGTCCATGTGCTGCAAATGCTATTATTTCATTCTTTTTAATGGCTGAGTAATATTCCATTGTATATGTGTCGCTTTCATGTCTTGGCTATTGTAAACAGCACTGCAATGAACGTTGGGGTGCATGTATCCTTTCAAACCATGGTTTTCTCCAGATATATGCCCAGGAGTGGAATTGCTGGATTCCACCAGGTTTTATCATAAAGATTCTTTTGTTTTAGGAAATGAGTTACTATTGGGTAGCAATTTTTAAAGTGTCTATACTTGACAAAATAGACTATTTTTATTAGTAATTTTGCTAACTTACCTTATTTTTCTTTTAATATTTTACTGTTAATTGAGGTCAGAGACTCCCATTCATTCTTTTTTTTTTTTAATTGTTGTTTCTTTTTCTTTTGTCTTTTTTTTTCTTTTTCAATTGGGGTATAGTTGCTTTACAATGTTATGTTAGTTTCTGCTGTACAGGAGAAGTGAATCAGCTATGTATATATACATATATCCCCTTTGTTTTGGATTTCCTTCCCATTTGGGTCACCACAGAGCATAGTGTAGCACAGAGTAGAGTTCCCCATGCTATATAGCAGGTTCTCATTAGTTACCTATTTTATACATAGTAGTATATATATGTCAATCCCAATCTCCCAATTCTTCCCACCTGTCCTTTCCCCCATTGGTGTCCACATGTTTGTTCTCTATGTCTGTGTTTCTATTTCTGCCTTGCAAACAGGTTGATCTGTACCACTTTTCGAGATTCTGCATGTATGTGTTAATATACAATTTTTTTTTTCTTTCTGACTTACTTTACTCTGTATGATGGTCTCTAGGTCCATCCATGTCTCTGCAAATGACCCAATTTTTTCCCTTCTATGGCTGAGTAATATGCCCTTGTATGTATGTACCACATCTTCTTTATCCATTCATCTGTTGATGAACATTTATGTTGCTTCTATGACCTGAATATTGTAAATAGTGCTGCAATGAACTTTGGGGTGCATGTGTCTTTTTGTATTATGGTTTTCTCAAGGTATATGCCCAGTAGTGGGATTGCAGGGTCAAAAAGTAATTCTATCTTTATTTTTTAAGGAACCTTCTTACTATTCTCCACAGTGGCTGTATCAATTTACATTCCCACCAACAGTGCAAGAGGGTTCCCTTTTCTCCACACCCTCTCCAGTATTTATTGTTTGTAGATTTTTTGATGATGGCCATTCTGACTGGTGTAAGGTGATACCTCATTGTAGTTTTGATTTGCATTTCTCTAATAATTAGTGATGTTGAGCATCTTTTCATGTGTTTGTTAGCTATCTGCATGTCTTCTTTGGAGAAATGTCTATTTAGGTCTTCTGCCCATTTTTTTTGATTGGGTTGTTTGTTTGTTTTGATTTTGAGCTGCATGAGCTCCTTGTATATTTTGGAGATTAATCCCTTGTCAGTTGCTTCATTTGCAAATATTTTCCCTCACTCCAAGAGTTGTCTTTCCATCTTGTTTATGGTTTTCTTTGCTGTGCAAATGCTTTTAAGTTTAATTAGGTCCCATTTGTTTATTTTTTTTTTTATTTTCATTACTCTAAGAAGTGGGTCAAAAAAGATCTTGCTGTGATTTATGTCAGAGTGTTCTTCCTATGTTTTCCTCTAAGAGTTTTATAGTGTCTGGTCTTATATTTAGGTTTTCAATCCATTTTAGTTTATTTTTGTGTATGGTGTTAGGGAGTGTTCTAATTTCATTCTTTTACATGTAGCTGTCCAGTTTTCCCAGCACCACTTATTTAAGAGACTGTCTTTTCTCCTTTGTATATTCTTGCCTCCTTTGTCATAGATTAGTTGACCATAGGTGCTTGGGTTTATCTCTGAACTTCCTATCCTTTTCCATTGATCTATATTTCTGTTTTTATGTGAGTACCATACTGTCTTGATTACTGTAGCTTTGTACTATACTCTGAAGTCAGGGAGCCTGATTCCTCCAGCTCCGTTTTTCTTTCTCAAGATTGCTTTGGCTATTCAGGGTCTTTTGGTTTCCATACAAATTTTATGAATTTTTGTTCTAGTTCTGTGAAAAATGCCATTGGTAATTTGATAGGGATTGCATTGAATCTGTAGATTGCTTTGGGTAGTATAGTCATTTTCACAATATTGATTCTTCCAATCCAAGAACATGGTATATCTCTCCATCTGTTTGTGTCATATTTGATATCTTTCATCAATGTCTTACAGTTTTCTGAGTACAGGTCTTTTGCCTCCTTAGGTAGGTTTATTCCTAGGTATTTTATTCTTTTTGTTGCAATCCCATTCATTCCTTACTTAAGCCATCTGATATCTACTGAGAACCTACTATATGTCAAGCATTGGTCTAGGTGCTGGGAACACAGCAAGAAATAATAAAAGTTTTTACTCTCATGGATCTTAAATGCTGCCAAGGGTGGAGTCAAACTACAAGTGAGTAAATATACAATATATTGAGTGGACATAGTTCAAAGAAAAATTGAAGCAGAGTAAGGAGATAGTGAGTGTTGAGGTACCATGTTAGAGAAGGTATATTTGAGTAAGTATCTTAATGGTAAGAAAACATTCCAGAACAGGGACAGGGGGTTGTCTGCTTCGCATATTTAGGGAACAGTGAAGTGGTCTTTCAGGCTGGAATATGGTGAACTAGGAGAAGGTAAATGAGATGAGATTTAAGGAATAGCTCATGTCTCTTAATATATACCTTGCATGTAATATAGTTCAATAAATTTTTGTTTTCCTCCCATACTCTATTGCTGTGTTGATAGAAAACACCAATTATAAGAACTTTGAACAATCAAGGAAGGAGGTATTAGGATAAATGTGCTAATTAGGTTATATGACAGTTAAATTTATAGTGCCAACATTTTGATAAAAATATATGTAAAACTCATGATAAAATAAAAATAAGCTACCAAAAATTATATTGTCTAAGATGTATTGAAGATAGCAATATTTTGAATTTTTTCCAACTCTTTTTGAGTGTATCAGTTTGAATAAGTTGCTTCTAGGTGAAAGAGTAAAAGATACAATTAATAGTCATTTTAGTCAAGTCCATCTGGGACTCTTTCCAGAAGTTGAATAATACATTGCTCTCTTGACTGTGTAACAAACTCCTTTGCAATTCAGGCCATTTCTTCTCTCTCAATGATACTGAGGAGCACACATTGACTGTCAGACAAAAGATCATTGAAAATAACTTTTGATGATGGACAAGTGTGGCAGTTTACTAATATAATCAGTATGTGATTTTTACCATATAACTTGGAATGAGTTCAAAGAATTGAGTGACACTGATACACAAAACTCCTTCCATTTCTATTTATATAATTTCTCAACAATTATGTCTATCAAAAATGTGTAATAGGCATGGAGTGTCTGTCGCTCCCTGTCTCATCCTAGAAATAAGTAGTATTTATCCATAGTGAACCAGTTGCAAAAAAAACTATACCCATTAGCTTATATTTTCAATAAAGTTTTACCTTTCTATATCTAATAATTAATTACCAATATGTATGTCATATTGATTGTTTACTGATAATTGTAATAATAAATGAATCAAGAAGAAATATTTTAACACAGTTTTATGGTCCTAATAAATTTAAAAACAGCATTTTAATTTATATACAGATTTTTGTGCCCAAAAACTAGGATAGATTGATTAACAAAAGATTTTCAAATATAACAATAGATGGGTTAGGGCAAAATTCTATGGGAAAAGTGGAATAGAAACAGAGTTTCAAGCAGAAAAGAAAGCAATGTAAAATTTCCGGCTTTTAATTAAAATGGACAATGATGTTTATTCCTTTTGGACTTTATTTATTTATTTATTTATTTATTTATTTATTTATTTTTTAAAGCTCTTTATTGGAATATAATGGCTTTACATTGTTGTGCCAATTTTTGAGGTACACCAACGTGAATCAGCTGTATTTATACACATATCCCCATATCCCCACCCTCCCGCGACTCCATCCCACCCTCCCTATCCTCTTAAGTCATCACCCATCATCAAGTTGCTCTCCCTATGTTATGCAGGAACTTCCCATGAGCTATTTTACATTTGGTAGTGTGTATATGTCAATGCTACTCTCTCACTTTGTCCCAGCTTATCCTTTACCGCCCCCACCCTCCGTGTCCTCAAGTCTGTTCTCTACATCTGCATCCTTATTCTTGCCCTGTCACTGGGTTCATCAGTACCATATATATATATATATTTTTAATTCCATATATGTGAGTTAGCTTACGGTATTTGTTTTTCTCTTTCTGGCTTACTTCACTCTGTATGACAGTCTCTAGGTCTATCCACCTCATTACACATAACTCAATTTCATTCTTTTTTATGGCTGAGTAGTAGTCCATTGTATGTATGTGCCACATCTTCTTTATCCATTCATCTGTTGATAGGCATTTAGGTTGCTTCCACGTCCTGGCTACTGTAAACAGTGCTGCAATGAACATTATGGTACGTGTTTCTTTTTGGATTATGGCGTTGTCTGGGTATAGGCCCAGTAGTGGGATTGCTGGGTCCATTCTTAGTTTTTTAAGGAACCTCCAAACTGTTTTCCATAGTGGCTGTACCAACTTATATTCCCACCAGCCGTGCAGGAGGATTCCCTTTTCTCCACACCCTCTCCAGCATTTATTGTTTCTAGATGTTTTTGATGATGGCCATTCTGACAAGTGTGAGGCGATACCTCATTGTGGCTTTGACTTGCATTTCTGTAATGATTAGTGATGTTGAGCATCTTTTCGTGTGTTTGTTAACCATCTGTATGTCTTCTTTTGAGAAATGTCTATTTAGGTCTTCTGCCCATTTATAGATTGGGTTATTTGCTTTTTCGGTATTAAGCTTCATGAGCTGCTTGTATATTTTAGAGAGTAATCCTTTGTTGGACACATTTAGAAGAAAGATTATAACAATTTTATTTACATGTCAATATTTAAATATATCAGAAATTATATTGTCTGCAATTATTTAAGCTTATGATAAAAAATTATAGTTTTTAAGTTAAAAAATGTGCAAAGAGCTACACAGTTTGCCAAAATTCTTTCTAGTAGTACAAGGGGGAAAAAAGTTGGAGGTCATTGTCCTATGATATTTCTTGATATAGCCATTATATGTAAACACTGTCCAGTTCTCCCGTCTCCCTTAGACTAAAGGAGCTGAAATAAAATCAAATCCTAAGGAAACTCCAGCAGTTGTAATAAAAGTAAAAAGGATTTCCATTTCTTATCATTGACAATGAAGTCAAGCACGCTATCTGCTCTTGAAATCCTGCCATTCTCCTAGTTGAAACAAAATGTTCTGAGGCTAAAGTTGAATAATATCAATTTTTTCACTTTTTAGAAAAAAATCATAATCAATAGAATTTTTCTATTTTTTTCCTCCTAAAATTTTATTAAAAGCTTTGGTGATGGATGGTTTTTGTCTATTAGTGACCTTTAGCTATTGATTTACCTAACTTAGTATTATTTATTACACTATATAATAATATATAAATTTATTATTTATTATTATAGTATATAATACATACATATAACTTATTATTTATATATTGTTTATTATTATTGTAACTAGAAATGAATATTTATAGGAAAACTTGGAAACAGTTCATATTTTTTTGATAATTCATTGTTCTTTTCAAAGTTTGTATACTAATGATTGTTACTTTATATTGTTTGTATGTATCATTTTTTTTTGGCTAAGAAAGGAGTTTTTAATTTGTTTAAGGGAATTAAATGTCAAGATTTCGAAGTATAATACGAAGATCAGGGTGTTCTGAAAAGATCGCCATGAGTTCTCTTACCATCTGAACAAATTTGAGAACCATTAAGATGGATCATTGTTTGTAAATTATTAAACAATCTAAAGAAATCAGCTCGTTTTATATAGGGTGTCAAAATGACTAAACTTTTGTCTGTATGAACAATACATTTAACCTAGAACAATACACATTTCTTTATAAAATTATTATACTATAAATGGAATTTCTCCAGGAGGACTTAGTCTCCAAACATGATTCTTATTTTCTTAAATAATTACAAAGACAACTCAAGATGAAATTCTGGATTTTCAAGGACCTCATTAAATAGTGTTGTGTAGAATAAAAGTTCCTATAATAATGAAGAATTATTAAACATAATTTCCACTCACTAGTAAAAAACCAGAACTATATTACTTTATGTCCCCCCAGCATGTGCTTTTTAGTTCTGCCTATGACTCAATAGTTTTGTTTAAAACTTCATGTTTATTGACAGGGGTTCCTGACAAGCTAGCTTTTTGCACTAGCCTGTTCCAGGAAGCATCTCCTTTGCTACTACATTAGGGTAGCTTTAGAGTTGATTCAATGTATCAACTGTATATAGCTTTATGTTGAAGATGAAGTGATTTGAAATCACTAAAGAAAAAGCCTGCTTATGGAATTTATGGAAACATCCCAAGTGTTCCAATTTTCACTTTGTCATAAATTCTGAGTGAATTGTCTCCTTTTTTTTTTGTCTTCTTATTTGAGTTACAGATGCAGATTTTTTTTTTAAACAATGTGTTGTCAGAGATGGATTTCCATAAATATTTCATTTCTTCCAAGATTTCATTAATGTCCAAGTTGTACATATAAGAATTTTTTTTTAGGTGTAACACACATTTGGTGACTCAATCTTAAGAGTACAACTTGATCAACTTTTATGTATGCACGTATATGCAGGGACAGGACCTTTTAGCCCCTTGAAGGTGTTCGTCCCGGTCACTATTGCAACCCAAGTAACCACCTCTCTGCATTCTGTCACCGTCGATTAGGTTTACTTGTTCTTGAACTTCATAAATGTTATCATGCAGTATGTCATCTTTGTGTCTGTTTTCTTTCATCCCACATAATGGCTGTACAGAGTACATACACTTCATCTCTTCAATGGCAAACATGAGGCTAATAAATTAACATAAGAGAAGATTAAAAAAGATTTTTTTTCCTAACTGAAAAGCAAGTAATCCCCTTGACAAGATTCTGGTGACCTGTCACAGCTTGCCTCTGAAAGAGTTAGTCTTAGGGTGTGGTAGTTTGTGCTGGCTCCCCAGCTTCTGGGCACAGGGCAGGATGGCGCTGCCTGCCACCTGCGGTTAGGTGGGGCCACTGACTAGTTTTGGAAAATGTATGTAATGTACAGAAATGACACGTGTCACTTTTGAGGGGGAGCATTTAGTTGCTGCTGCCTGACTCTCCAGAGCTTTCTCACTGTGTCTGCCAGGGTGACCAACATATTCCAGACAGGGAATGATGCTTCATTAGCCTGGGTCTTGAAGGAAGATGGTGCGGAGCAAAACCACCAGCTGGTGAACATTCATGTGAGAAAGAAAGAAACCTTTGTTGGTTTAGGCCGCTGGGGTTTGGTGGTTCTTTGTTACCAAATCATAACATTCTATGCTGACAGATTCCAAGGTTGAGAAGGAGAAGTTAGGAAAGATCTCAGCTTATATTCCTGGCTGATAAAAGTTTCAGATATGGTATTGGGACTTACAAACAACCCCTAAAGGAGTCCATTTCTCTTCCACTGCTTTGTGTACACTTCTTTAGCAGACAGCTCTTTAGCAACCACTTGATTCAAAACTCAGTGACATTCTTGGGCTGGTTCTTTTATCAGTACCACTCTCTGATACTCTCCTCCAACTTGCCTTAAAAAAATCATCCCTCTAGGAGTTTTATAGTGTCTGGCCTTACATTTAGGGCTTTCATCCATTTGGAGTTTATTTTTGTGTATGGCGTTAGGAAGTGTTCTAATTTCATTCTTTTACATGCTGCTGTCCAATTTTCCCAGCACCATTTATTGAAGAGGCTGCCTTTTTTCCATTGTATATTCTTGCCTCCTTTGTCAAAGATAAGGTGCCCATATGTGTGAGGGTTTGCCTCTGATTCTCTGTTCTGTTCCATTGATCTTCCTTTCTGTTTTTGTGCCAGTACCATACTGTCTTGATCACTGTAGCCTTGTAGTATAGTTTGAAGTCAGGAAGCCTAATTCCACCAACTCCATCTTTCCTTTTCAAGATTGCTTTGGCTATTTGGGGTCTTTTGTGTTTCCATACAAACAGAACACTCTATGACGTACATCAAAGCAAGATCCTTTTTGACCCATCTCCTAGAATCATGGAAATAAAATCAAGAATAAATACATGGGACCTAATGACACTTAAAAGCTTTTGCACAGTGAAAGAAACCATAAACAAGACAAGAAGACAACCCTCAGAATGGGAGAAAATACTTGCCAACGAAGCAATGGACAAAGGAATAATCTCCAAAATATATAAGCAGCTCATGCAGCTTAATACCAAAAAAGCAGATAACCCAATCCACAAATGGGCAGAAGACCTAAATAGACATTTCTCCAAAGAAGACATGCAGATGGCTAACAAACACATGAAAAGATGCTCAACATCACTAATCATTAGAGAAAAGCAAGTCAAAGCCACAATGAGGTATCACCTCATACCAGTCAGAATGGCCATCATCAAAAAAATCTAGAAACAATAAATGTTGGAGAGGGTGTGGAGAAAAGGGAACTCCCCTGCATGGTTGGTGAGAATGTAAGGTGGTACAGCCACTATGGAAAACAATTTGGAGGTTCCTTAAAAAACTAAAAATGGAACTACTATATGACCCAGTAATCCCACTCCTGGGCATATACCCAGAGAAAACCATAATCCAAAAAGACACATGTACCATAATGTTCATTGCAGCACTATTTACAATAGCCAGGACATGGAAGCAACCTAAATGCCCATCAACAGATGAATGGGTAAAGAAGATGTGGCATATATATACAATGGAATATTACTCAGCCATAAAAAGGAACAATATTGAACTATATGTAATGAGGTGGATAGACCTAGAGACTGTCATACAGAGTGAAGTAAGTCAGAAAGAGAAAAACAAATACCATATGCTAACTCATATATATGGAATCTGAAGAAATGGTACTGATGAACCCAGTGACAGGGCAAGAGTGGAGATGTAGATGTAGAGAATAGACTTGAGGACATGGGGCTGGGGTGGGGGGCGGGGGCGAAGTGGAAGCTGGGACGAAGTGAGAGAGTAGCATAGATATATATATACTACCAACTGTAAAATAGACAGCTAATGGGAAGTTGCTGTATAACAAGGGGAGATCAACTCAATGATGGGTGATGCTTTAGAGGGCCAAGACAGGGAGGGTGGGAGGGAGTTGCAGGAGGGAGGGGATATGGGGATATATGTATAAATACAGCTGATTCACTTTGGTGTACCTCAAATCTGGTACAAGAGTGTAAAGCAATTATATTCCAATAAAAAGCTTAAAAAAAAAATCATCCCCCAAGAGGAGAGGTTGAGATGACAGTTTGAGGAATACTTGCTGGTGGACTGATTCATATACTCTAGGTTCCCTCAACGAACTGTCCTCACTTTTCTCCAGGATGCCATGGCCAGCCTGGTTTCCACATGTTACTCTCTAACTGTAGTGCTGATATTTTTCAAGTGATTGCATGTTACAGATCTTTGAGTCTTATCACCAATGAGGATGACTGCTCCTGCCTTTCCATGAACTAATTAAATAATTTGTTCACTGGACATTTATTGAATACCAGGTGCTAGGGATTGAGCCAGGGATTGTGGTTTCACCAATGAATAAATTACAGATTGTCCCTAAAGGATCTCACTTTCTGGGAAGGAAAGTCAGAGGTAATAAAAGGACAGTGGAATGTGATAAGGGCAATAAAGGCCATGTGTGGAGGAAGTGATTGACTCTGTTGTTACCTGTGGTAGTGTGGCGGTCAGGAAAGACATAACAGAGTGGGTGGTTTTTTTTTTAACTAAATCTCAAAATTATGAACACTTTTGTTAGGAAAACAATCATAAATAAGCATTAAGTTTGACACAAGCTTCAATATTGGCAATATAACACAACTCAGTATCTCAAAATTTTCAAATTCTCAAAATCGAATAAGATATAGACTAAATATTTCCCAAGGAAGACATTCTTGAGAATCTCTAGTTTTGTCTTGAATTATTTTTATTGTAATAATGCTAACATATATTTAAAATTTAGAATAAACCACCTATGATTATAGTCCTTTCACTGCTTTAAAATTGAAGCAAATTTATAGTGTGTCATGCTTTAATAAAAAGTTTTAAAAAATTCTAGACAAATTTGGGGGTTCAACGTGAGTTCATTACGATGTAAGAAACAATCATATTACACAGTCTGGTTAAGTTTAAAGTTGTTTTCACTAAAAGCATTTACCAAAATTCCCAAATTAATCAAAGGAAACTCCCAAACTAATAATATTCAAATTAATATGATATGACAAACACTTTAAATTAATTGCTAAATTTGAGTTTAATGGTGCAAAAATGTGCTTGGATATTATCTATTTTACTTGTGGTTAACTTGATTCCTTAAGTTTTGCTTATGGTGAACCACTTTCTAAGTCATTGTCATTAACACTGCTGATACTTTTTTCTTTTAAACGGTGAACTGTTTGAAAATTACTTTTACATTATTTTAGCAAACTAATCAGTCTAATGGCTGTGTTCCAAATTGTAATACAGAAAAAGGTTTAATGATCTATTAACAAAATATTCTCCATATTCTTATTACTACATTTAATGCTAATGAATGGTTTGCGAAGTGTTATCTATACAGATAGAATCAGTATAGTACAGCTATTCTCAACATATATATGGATTGAGGACCATAAGATCAGTCTTTTTGAGTAGAGCTTGCTTATGTTCCTGTGTGTCCTCTCATCACTCAGTTCTCCTATGCTGAATTCTAATTATCAATATTTGAAATATTCTGAAAACATCATTTTAAAATTTTTCATTTCATTTATATAATACCCCTTAACACATCAAGGACACCTCTGCTTTTTACCTGCTAACCTGAGATAATTAAGATACCATATTATTCTGTTGCATTTGTTGATTCATCACGGCAAATCAAAGTATAAAATCAATAAATTGTAAGCAAAACCTGTACTCGATGAAGGTGTCTTTTAATTATAAATTATCATTACAAAAGAGAAGTGTAGCCTTTATATCTGGGAACATATTTCAATATGAGTGCAAGGTCAGCTATGGAGTATTTGTTGTCATTTTCACTTTAGGACAATGTCTACTATTGAAAGACTTCTTGGAGCTAAAATTCCAATCATGTAAATTAATATTTGGTCACACTGGTAGCTTTGTCCCTTTGTCCTTCATTGCTAAGCGACCAAAGAAAGGGGTCAGGTAACCTTAAGGGTATGGTATAAACTTGCCTGATTTTGTTTTAATTATGCTAGGAAATTACACCTGTGAACAAAATAATTATGGTTACAACTTAACTAGCACATCACATATGCCAGAATATTTACAAACATTTACATACATTATTTTATTTAATTCTCATTTTACGTATGATGGTCAAATCCCGGATCAACATCTTACAAGGTATTTTATATTTAAAAGTATTTAACAGGCTTAGGAGTCCTGGTTGACCAATGTAGAGGATGCTATATGTGCCACCATGTTCCCTTTCAGGACTGAGGCACTTCCTCCAATTGAAGTAGATTTGGGGCAATTCTGAAGAGCCATCCCAGCTCCAGAACTCCCCAGTGGATCCAATGAGACCTCTATTTTAATTGCAACACAGGTCCACTTCCTTCTTAAACCAATGCTTCTCAACTGAGGGTGATTATTCCCCTCTGCCCCGCCCCCCCCCCCCCCCCCCAATCAGTTTGGCAAAATTTGGAGACATTTTTTTATTTTATTTTATTTTTATTTTTTTTTGGGGGGTACATCAGGTTCAATCATCTGTTTTTATACACATATCCCCGTATTCCCTCCCTTCCTTGACTCCCCCCCCTCGAGTCCCCCCCACCCTCCCTGCCCCAGTCCTCTAAGGCATATTTCATCCTCGAGTTGATTGTTACAGATGGGGGGAAAGTTTTGCTACTCACATCTAGTGGGTAAAGGCCAGGCATACTGCTAAACTCCCTATAATGCACAGGACATTCACCCACATAAAAGATTATTTTGTTCAAATGTCAATAGTGCTGAAGTTGAGAAATCCTGGCTGAAATCCACAGGTTTTTTTTCCTATTAGCCTTTTTTGATAAACCTCTTGCACTCAATTCTCAGTCTCAGAATCTTAGAATCAGATATAAGCCAACTTATATTTGAGAACTGTGAAGCAATTCCAGTGCCCTGGTTAGTGTTTGTGTTAATGATACCACTAGCATCCAGTGTTCTAAGCATATCTGGCTGGTAAGGAAGAGGTTTACTATTGCAGTCCATACTGGTATTTCCTAGGTGCTAGTCAAAATAAACCAGAAAAAGAATCAATCAAAAAGTAAGCTACAAAAAGCTACAAATGAATTGGGAGATTTAGATACCAAATTGTACACTCTAAATATATGCAGTTTATTGCCTGTTAACTGTATCTCAATAAAAGTTCTCAAAAAAAAAAAAAAAGGAAAGAAAACATAGGACCAAATCAAGCAAAGTTGATCCAAATGCGGTAGACAAAACTATCACTTTTTTTTTTTTTTAGTGAGAAATGCAACTTACTATTCAAAGTAGTTTTTCTTCACATCTTTGCCAACTGGTGCCATCAACATCAGTATTCATGAAAACGGCGATCATTTCTTGATTAAAAATCTAATACCTAAATGTGGTTCTGATATATTAGTGAATGTCTATGGGAGCCATTTTCCATTAAATGGTAATGAATAAGTCTGTATGTGATTGTCATTCAGTAATTATCTTCAATAAAATCATGTGCTATGAACGCTTAAATTTGAAACTGGGTAAAAAGCATAAAAATTATAGTTTGATTTTTTTGTCTTACAAAGCATTAGGATCACTTAACAGAAATTTTCTTGATATAAACATTTTTTCCAAAGTTAAAAAAAAAAAAAGTAATGCTACATATCAAGGCCCTGAGTACATTACTTTGAAACCTTAAGGGAAGAAATTCTGCTAAAGATTAGCAGGGAGAAAGTGTTTTAAATACCGTTTCTCTTTTAAATGTAGCAAAATAACATAAAGGAGGACAAATGGGAGAAAAGACTCTTTATTGTTTAATGAAACTAGCAAGTAAAATAACTCCTTAGTCCAAATGGTTGAAGAATTTGTGCCAAAATCAAGGGAAAGAGGACACTGATTGCAGATCATTTATTTTTCAGATCTTTGAGCATATACATGGAGAAAATAGGTTGTTATTTGGCTCTGAAGAGACTAACCACAAATCCCCTGCCTGGAATGGCAAAGTCTGAGGCTATGCATGGGCTGCATGAAAGACCTTGGGCCAATTTCTCTATCACAGAGTAAGACAAATGACAGGACAGAGAAACTATGCAAACAACTCAACTTTAGAAGAAGCAGGATGCCAATGGGTTAACAAAGAGGAAAGATGGTGGTAGCAGTCAATCTGACAAAAGTTGGTTGAAGAGAAATGAATAAGTTAAATCACTACAGCTACCTTTCTCTTCCAAAGAAATAAAAACAAAATTCTGTGACATGTAGTTTTCCACAGTAAGCCAAGAATACTTCCTGTTCACCTTGAGGTGGAGAGCGTGTATATGTTTATACTGCATTAGTTGCTAAGGACAGTGTCTTCACTGGTGCGGACAGAGGGGTGAGATGTCCCAGAGCAGAGTACACAGCGGAGTTAAGGCAAGTGTTCCAAGATATTATACCTGAATTTAAGTTGCTTTCTATCCTGTCTCACTTCCTTCTCTTTCTAACACTATTTTTCAGATATTGACTGACTGAGGAAGAATAGCTTCCATTCAAAACTAAGTAATAATCCAAAATGAACTAGAATATGAAAGCAATATTGTAAATAGGGCAAAGAGTCAAATATTTTTTCTCTGTGAAATTTTCTGCCTTTTTAGGGGAAGGTAAACCTTTCCCAAAAACTCATGTCTACTCCTATTGGCCACAGAAGTATCACATGTCCACCTCTACATGTATGGGAAGCTGAGAAGTGAAACCTCCATTCTAATGGAAGGCGAGGGAGAAGCAAATTAGAACAAGTATGTGTCTGCCGTACAAATCCAAACAAGACATGGCTGGGTCAAGTTCCAGCTCTGCCACTTACTAACTTTGTGACGTTGGACAAGTTACTTAACTACTCTGTGTCTCAGTTTCTCCATCTTTAAAATAAGGATGATGATATTAATGGTATGTACTTCGGAGGGTGGTTGTCAAGAGTAAATGAATTATTGCATAGCCAGCACTTAAAACAGTACCTGGACAATAGCTACATCATGGAAGCAACCTCTATGTCCATCAACAGATGAATGGATAAAGAAGATGTGGTACATGTATACAATGGAATATTACTCAGCCATAGAAAGGAACAAAATTGGGTCATTTGTAGAGACATGGATGGGCCTAGAGACTGTCATATAGAGTGAAGTAAGTCAGAAAGAGAAAAAAATATCATATAGTAACGCATATATGTGGGATCTAGAAAAATGGTACAGATGAACCGGTTTGCAAAGCAGAAACAGAGACACGGATGTAGAGAACAGGCATATGGACACCAAGAGAAGAAAGGAGGGTGGGGTGAGTTGGGAGATTGGGATTGACATATATACACCACTATGTATACAATAGATAATAAGGACCTGCTGTATAGGACAGGGAATGCCACTTCACTGTATGGTAGAAACTAATACAACATTGTAAAACAACTATACCCCAATTAAAACAAACGGAAACCAAACAAACAAAAACCCGACAAGACCAGTCTGGCACATACTGTTAGATGTCAATAGTTATTGTTACCTGCATTCGAAGGAACTCTTTGGCTCTGAAATATTGTAATTCCATAAATGATTATTTGATGATAAAAGGTAGGATTTACAAGAATTACAAATGATTTAGCTTTGCAGTTAGATCATGTGCTTAAAAAATATTAAAACGCTGACTTCTCATAGAGGAGAATCAATGCCAGTAGATACTTTCATTGGCTTAAACGTGTTTTTATTAGAAAAGAAATATGACTTGTGTAGTTGGATGAACTCTTGAGCAAGGAGACTAGTGAACATTGAATGATTATAAGGCTTTAACTTTACTTTAAAAACATCTGGAAAGAATCTCTTAAGGGAGTTGTTCTACCTTATTTTCCTTCAAGTTTGTAAACTATATTTAAGTTTTCCTAAGCAAGCAGCAATGTGTCCTGAGGGGAATTGTCACAACTCCCTTCCCCATCAGCCAAAGTTAACTCACCATGAGCTGCAAATCTATGAAGACTCTCTTTGTCCCATTACTTAAAACTAAGTTTTATCCTAAAGAAAGAAGTCAACTAATAAATAGAAAGGCAAGTTAATTCTGGATGAGAATTTACTAATGACTGAAATGAAAGCTCATATCTGGGTTAAAAATTTGCTATAAGCACTTTTGAAGTGCTTATAGTTCACTGAAAAGGAGAATGTAATTCACAAAAAAACAAAAATACAGCAGTTAAAGTCTTAAGAGAAAATAGAGGGATATTGGTAGCTGTGTTTTGAGAAGGAGAGATTACATGCTTTGGGATGATCAAGGAAGGTCCTAAGGAGTTGGCATTTGAGCTTATCATTAATGGATAGGCTGGTTTTAGACAGGTAGCACTGAGAGGAAGTATGTTTATGCCAGAAGGAGAGAAGGAGCAAGCATAGGCAAAGGAAATTATAATACAGAAATTTCATGAGACATTAGGAACAGATTAGGGTCACGAGCAAGCCTTGAACAGTCCTCTTAGGGAGCTTACCTTTCAATAGGAAAGACAGAAAATAAGTAAGAGGACAACTAAATACAAAAATGGAATGAGGGTTGTGAAGCAAATAGAATGATGAAAAAGATGGTGACTGGGAACAGGTCCCAGCTGGTGCAGAGGTGGAAATTGCTGTTTTATATAGGGTTGCCATCACCTCAGCCTTTCTGAGAAGATAATGTATGAGAAAAGGCCTGAAAGAACTGAAAAGTGAAGATCTGGATTTCCCAGTTAAAGGGAAGAGCAAGTGTGAACATTTTGGAATGAGAACAGCAGGAATACCTGTGGTGCTGGAACACAGTGGAGCATGGGAGAAGATGAGTTGGGAAAGGGAGGCTGGGTCCAGACTACCCAGGGCTAAGTAAGCCAAGGTCAGAGTTTGGATTTTCTTCTAAGTGTAATGGGAAACTGCTGAAGAATTTAAAGAAGAAAGAAATATGATCTGATTTACGTTAGTCATAATAATAAAAATCACCTTGTCTTCCTGTATAACAGACAGCAGGGGGTAAGAATGGTGGCAAAAGAAAAGACAATCCTCAGAATGGGAGAAAATATTTGCAAACGAAGCAAGGTATAATCTCCAAAATAAACAAACGGCTCATACAGCTCAATATCAAAAAAAAAAAACAAACAACCCAATCAAAAAATGTGTGCAAGATCCAAATAGGCATTTCTCCAAAGAGGACATACAGATGGCTAAAAAGCACATGAAAAGAAACTTAACATCACTAGTGAATAGAGAAATGCAAATCAAAACTACAATGAGGTAATCACCTCACACCAGTCAGAATGGGCTTCATCAAACAATCTATAAACAATAAATGCTGGAGAGGGTGTGGAGAGAAGGGAATCCTCCTACACTGTTGGTGGGAATGTAAATTGGTACAGCCACTGTGGAGAACAGTATGGAGGTTCCTTAAAAAACTAAAAATAGATCTATCATATGATCCAGCAATCCCACTCCTGGGCATATATCTGGAGAAGACCATGGTTTGGAAGGATATATACACCCCCATGTTCATTGCAGCACTATTTACAATAGCCAGGACATGGAAGCAACCTAAGGGTCCATCAACAGAGGAATGGATAAAGAAGATGTGGTGCATGTGAGTGGAATATTACTCAGCCATAAAAAAGGAATGAAATAATGCCATTTGTAGCAGCATGCATGGACCTAGAGATTGTCATACTGAGTGGAGTAAGTTAGAGAAATACAAATATCATATAATATCACTTATACGTGGGATCTAAGAAAAGGGTGCAAATAAACTTATGTACAAAACAGAAATAGAGTTACAAATGTAGAAAACAAACATGGTTACCAGTGGGTGGGGGGGGGGATAAATTGGGAGATTGGGGTTGACATATACACACTACTATATAAAATAGACAACTAACAAGGACCCTACTGTATGGCACAGGGAACTCTACTCAATACTCTGTAATGGCCTATATGGAAAAAGAATCTAAAAAAGAGTGGATATATGTATATGCATAACTGATTCACTTTACTGTACACCTGAAACTAATACAACATTGTAAATCAACTACATTTCAATAAAAATTAAGAAAAAAAAAGAATGGTGGCAAGGAGGCTGCTGTAAGAGATAGTGCTACATTGGTCTAGGGCAGGTCTATGTTCCATACCTTACAGGTACTCTCAAAGACCTGGTAGGAATCCTGCTGTGCTGAGTGTTAACTGTTTAGTTTCTATATCAAGGGCAGTCGTAGGAGGTCGCAGAGTGTGGCTGGCAGGGGCACCTGGCAGGCTCAGTGTAATGGCTAATGTACCAGCTGGTCAGAAGTGCTTCAGTATTTTAACAAGCAGTACAGTTGTACATGTACATCCTGGCTATCTCAGCCCTGGTCTTTGGTAAAGGTTGTGGAGATGGTGAGGAGTGGTTAGACTCATGATTTATTGGATTGGTCAAAAAGTTTGTTTGGATTTTCTGTACCATCTTACAGAAAATCCCGAGTGAACTTTTTGGCCATCCCAGTATTTTGAAGATGGAAGCTATAAATAGGCTTCTGAATGTCACAAATAGGATCTATGCCTTATAAAGGTAAGTGTGATAAGAATTGGTGCTTAACATTTTTTATAAATTCTAAAATATATTGTTTCACTTTATAGTCTCAGAAAAAAAAAGCAGTCTTCCTTTGCTGAGCTGAATGTTTTACGGGGCTTCAGGATTATTCTCATTGGATAGTCATGTAGGGGTAGAGATACATGATACTGGGCTAAACAGCATTGCTTCAGGACAAAAACTACATCATTTGACTAAATCTTGGTTATTGACTCAATTTTTTCTGATTACTCTTTTTCTCTTTGAGTCAGATATAGGAAGGAACTTTGTTTACTGAAGATTCTGGCTAATTATTTTCTGATTAAAAGATAGAACGTGAACTCCTGAGTCTAAAGAACTTTGAAAATGGTAGTGTTAGTCTTCCTATGTTTCATAACTTTTAATAAGCCACCATTTCTTTAGGATTCCATTGTTCTTCTTTGATTTAGTGTGCATTTTCACATTGCAAACCACACAGCACCAGAGTGTATACCAGACCTTGGCAATGAGTTAAAGGATATAAATCAATCTGTAAGTAGAACTGAAAAGCTTCAGAGCTTCATAAAGAAGCTATTTTTCAAGCTGGGCACTTTTAAAGGCACTTTTTTGAAAAGCACTTTTAAACAAACTCTCCTCCTTCAAACTTTCCCCCCATTTTAATTTTAACACTTTAGTCATTGATTTCCTTGGCAATATTAGTTCACGAAAGCAGGATACCTAGCCATGATAAGTAATTCCATCTCAAATTAGTCACAAAATTCCCCTTGCTTAAGATTTGAGAGAACTCTAACCAGTCAGAATCAGATCTTGTTTACCAAGTAGATATCATTTAAGATAAATCACATTTCCAGCTTTATTGCTATAACTTAGACGTGTGTCCACATGAATTTGAAAATGTACAGCCTATTTGATGTTTGACAAGAAAAATTTTCAAAGCCTTTTAATAGTCATGTCTTGTTTTATGTAATAGATATATACCTGAAAGGTTGCATGTAAATCAAACAATATTAAGTTAGTAATGTTCAGAATAAGAAAGGAAGAATACTGTTCAAATATAAATGCTGATCAATTCTTTCTAAAACAAATAGACAACCTCTAGTTTAGTTATTCTGAGCTTGTGTAAATCTTGGTTTGGCTTGAAGTGGAGTACACCTCTAATAAATGGTAAAAATCTCCAGGAGATAGCTCATGAAAGACTTTGACATTGCAGTGTTTGAATAGCCAGTTAAACACAGTGGAAAGCAACTAAAATCATTTAAAGATAAAAATAATTGGGATTTATGACTTAATTCAGATTTCAAAAACTGATCTTAGGTCAGATTGAGTTTAGGAGTCTACTGTCCTTATTTTATTTTGTATTGCTAAAAAATAACTTTTGTCTTTATTTTATTTTGTATTGTTAAAAAACAAAGTATTTACTGGTGCCATGGGATGACAACAAAGGTTGCCATATTAATATCCTGGGATCATGGAAAAGAATGTCATTGAGACTTCCCTTATAAATCTCAACAGTGAGAAGAAGGTAGAGCACATACACTGCTGGGGTTTATTAAATTCTTGACTTCAAATCTTACCTATTCACCCATGTTCTAAGCAATATATCCAGAACTGTGTACACAGGTTATACTTTATTTGAAGTGCAGTAACTATTTATTGAGCATTTACTATGTGCTAGAATGGTAGAATCATTCATTCATCCTCAAATATGAATTAAGCAAAAACCCTGTATAAGTCATTGCAATACAATATGTGAGCAGGTCACATTCTCTAAGAATGTACAGATTAATGGGGCAGGCAGACAAGTAACCTGAAAATTAGAAAACAGCAAAATAAGAACTTTGACAGAGAAAATCCAAGGCAATGAGAATCTCTAAACTAGTTGTAGGTAGGGGTGGGGTTGAGGAATATGTTAGGGTAAGCTTCCTAAAGAAAGTGACAGCTAAGTTCTAACCTAAAATATGAATAGGAATTAGCCCATTTATGAAAGTTTGGTGAGCCCCCCACTAAAAAATATATGATTTTGGTGATTCAAAATTATAGCTGTGAAAATGAATATTTCATGTTTAGGGAATTATAATAAGTTTAGTATGAATGGGCCATTATGGGAAGAGAGGTGGGAATGGATGTTGGAAATTGTATAATAAACAATGATTTTGTATAGGTCATCTGAGGCAGTATCATAAAGGGTCTTAAATAGTTTATGTGGATTTTATTCTGAGGACACTGGGGAGCCACAGGATGTTTGCTTGCTTGCTTGTTTGTTTTAAAGCATGATATATTATGTTTGCACTTTAGAAAGATTCCTCTGGCTTCAGTGGAGAAAATAAATTGGGGGTAGAATAAGACTTCAAGATCAGAGACCAGAAAAACCTGCTGAGAAATTATAGCAGTCATTCTTATGAGAAATGTTGGTATACTGAACTAAGGTAGTAGAAGTAAAGAGAGAGAGAAGTGGATGGGATGCAGACTCATTAAAGAGATTGGATCAACAACTGTTGATTTGGAAGAGGCGTAAGAAGGAAGAGTTAGAAACAATGCAAGAAGAGAATTAGGCTTTGGGGCAGGATATTAGACCACTTGTGAACACGTTGCATTTGAGTTAACTCTGGGACATTCATATAGTGATGCTGAGGATGACGTAAGTAGATAAGTCTGGAATTTAGGAAAGGAGTCTGGATTGGAGGTATACATTTGGGAGTCATCAGCATTTAGTTGGTAACTGAAGCCCGGATATGGACGACCTTGCCCAGGGAGAATGTGTAGACTGAGAGAAGAGCACCTAGCATAAAACTCTGATAAACACCAAGAGTTAATTCTGGGCAAGAAACATAAATTTTCAAACAATATTAAAGATAGCTACAAGGAGGAGGAAAACCAGACACCTGTAATTTCAAGAAATACAAGGAAAGAGGAGAGGAGAGGAGAGGCTAATGAGTCAAAAGCTGCACATCAGAAGAGAGAAATAAGGGAAATTAAAATGAGGAAATGATTGGTGAGTTTGGAACCAGTAGTTTTAGAGAAGTGGTTGTGGGGGTGTCAGTGGGTAGAATCAAGATTCCAGTGGAATGAGAAATGCCCAAGAAGTAAGAAATGGTGTGGCTCCTGTTTGTCTGGGGGAGATTTTTCTCTGAAGGAGATATCTGTGCATTAGTATAAGACAAAACTTGCAGAAGCTACGGGAAGAGTGTTCCGGCCCAGCAAAGGGGATCCAATAGCAGCCCCCTCATTTGTGAAGGGAAAGAGAATGGGTCAGTAGCTCAAGGGAGATCTGGCTAAAAATATTTTTGGCTTATAATTTTTGTTTGTTATTGTAATTGTCAATTTTGTTGATACTAAGGGGGTGTGTGTGGGGGGGTGTGTGTCTGGTAAGATGGTAATTCTTATGCAATTGTTCTCAACTTTAGATGCACGTTAAAATCACCTAGGAAGCCATTTAAAAGATCCAGAGATTGTCATTAAACTGTTTCAGGGCATGGCCTGAATATTTTGGTGATTTTGGTGTACATCACTGATCTGAGCCTGTATAAATACTGATGAGAAAGAATTAGAATAGAGGGAGTGTTTGAAGATAATTGAGAGGGTAAGTAATTGAGGGCTATCCCTGGAAATGAGCTGAAATACATAATCAGGCAGGGAGATGGGGCACAAACAAGAAGAACGTAGGGAAGGAAGGATGGAAGGCAGAAAGAATGGATGACTATTCCGGCGAATATGAAGGCCTGGTGTCAAAAAGTTGACTGAGTTCCTTTCTAATGTGTCCATTTTCTCTATGAATTAGAAAGGGTAAGTTATGGATAAAGGTTTTAAAAAAAATCCTTCAAAGAAAAACTGGATGAGTTAATTTAAGAGTGGAAAGTGGCAACTCCTGTTTGCTTTGAGTCCATGCCACCTCTGCTGTAATCAAATTCATTCAAAGATGACTGACAGGACAATGGCTATGTGAGAAGACTACAGACCACAAAGCTTTGACCCATATCATTAGGACCTTTCTAAACGAACTTTCTGAACTAACAAACCACAGCCAGTTTTCTTTGAATTTCACTAGAGTTGATGATTGCCTGTAACTCCCATAGATACTCTTGTAAAAAGCAAAACCTCTTTCGCATTACACTACTATTTTTATCTGAAACTAATTTGATATCAGTTTTTCTAGAAAAGGTACAAAGTATAGTAAAAGCTATCCAACTTAGAATTCCCAAATTTTCAACAAATCATTCTTCATAAAGAAAAATAAATTGAATTTACTTTGGAGATTTTATAGCTTGCAATCTTAAAAGATGTAGGCAGTTTAGGATAGTCTGAACTTGAAGCAGTAGGCCCATTACTAGTTATATAACATTGGGTAACTTCTCTGTATCTCAGTTTTCCAGTGGATAAAAATGATAAAAATAATGCCTACTTCCTGGGTTGTTGTGATAATGAAATATAATGAATACATTCAAGGCACTTAGAATAATACCTGGCACTTATTAAAGACCATATAAGTGTTAGCCATTATTTTGTACCAGAGTGTGGCAAATACCTTCCATGTGGCTATATAATCATGATGTATCTCAAATCAGTCACTTTTACATCTCGTGCAGGCATTTAAATTGGGCCTCAGGACTGACAGAGAGCATCAGCATCAAAATGTTTACCCTTGGAATTAAGGCCCGAGAGTGAACCGCCAGGGGTTGGAGCTTCCAGAATGGTGGAGTAAGGAGCTTGGCAGAAAGTCTAATCAGCAAAACAATTTAACTGGGGAAAATTATAAGATAAAATTATTTAAAGTCTCTGAAAAGGATCCCAAAGACATACAGCAAATGGAGAAATACTCATTCAAGAATATCTATTAATTCTTGGTAAGAACAGCAAGATTCTATGGAATTTGAGCCATGACCTACTCCCTTATCCCACCTCCTCCCCCAGTTCCATGTTATAATAGCTTTACCTTGAACACTGTACTCCATGTATGGCTAAAAAGACATGGGTTCTCTGCTCCCAGCTCCCTTCTGGGGCTCTGGTTTCAACTGCGGAGGGGGAGGCTCCTGGTGTTTATCATCCCCCCAGCCCTATGTTGCAGCCCTGTCCCAGGCAGGCTTGACTGAAAGGGTCTGGTCTCCCTACCAACCCAGCTCCCAATTGTAGGGTTGGAAGCTCTACTCCAGGTGTGGCAGAATGAGAAAACTGGGACCTCAGTTATCCCAATTTACAAAAGTAGAGGTTCCATGCCAGGAGGGCAAGCCAAGAAGACCAGAGGATGCCACCCCCCCCCCCATATCTTCTTGTTGTGCAGGGATGTCCCTCTAGGAGAAGCAGGTCCCCTCCCTCTGCTCTGCTGCAGTGGCGCTGGGGTTCTGCCCGGGGGAAAGGCAGACATATGTGTGGATGAAGGGCTCCGAAACTGCCTGAAAGGAATGACTTCATTTGGAACAAAGCTTGGAGAACTACATGCCTAAGAGAGTCAAAAATAATGAGATGTTGGTGAAGAGCAATTAAGAGGAGGGTGACAGCCCCGCGATGTGAGGAAAATGGCACAGCAAGCCCGACGCTTCATAGAACCACAGAAGGAGACAGCTTTGGGGGATCACTGGTCTATTAGTTTGCCAGAGCTGCCATAGCAAAATACCACAGTCTGGGGAGCTTAAACAAGAGAAATTTGTTTTCTTACAGTTCTGAAGACCAGAAGTCCTAGATCCAGGTGTTGGTAGGTTTGGTTTCTTCTGAGGCCTTTCTCTGTGGCTTGTAGAGGCCTCTTTCTTGCTGTGTCCTCACATGGGTGTCCCTCTGTCTGTGTAAATTTCCTTTTCCTGTAAGCACACCAGTCATCTTAGATTAGGGCCCACCCTGACAATCTCATTTTACCTCAATTTTCTTTTTAAGGCCCTATCTCCAAATACAGTCACATTCTGAGGTACTGGGGATGGCTTCCACATATGAATTTGGGGTGACATGACAAAGCTCTCCAAATTCTCAACCCATAACAACTGCCAACCTTGGGGTTTGGGAGGTTGTGTGTGTGCCCTAGGCTTCACCCACTCAGGAGAAGCCAAGCATGTTGAGGGGAAAACAAGCTAGCACTCCCAGAGCCACACACAGACCTATTTATTTGACAGAGGGGGAACTTTTCTGGCAGAAGGAGCTTAAGCAAAACCTCTGACCAAACACTGACTGAACAATAAGCTGCTTGGATGCAGGAACAGTTCCTAAGAAGCCAGGCTCAAAATTAAAATCACACTGTCCTGGCAATCTGAAAAACTGTGTGCAGCTCCTTCTCAGGAGCGAGCAGAGGGGCATCACCTGAACTCCCGGACCCTGCAAACACTGGCAGACAAGTTAAACCCCCTGAGCTGTGACAGTGTGTCCAAGCGGCTAAGGGACCTTGGACACCACCTCTCACCTAGGGATGATCCCTGGGTACCCACGATGAAAGGTAAATGGAAGACATTTGAGTAGGGACACCAGAGGCTGCACACAGTGACAAAGAGCTGTCACAAAAAGAGTTCAGCCAAGTCACTAAATAGACTTGCAGCTATAAGGTGAATAAGTTCTGGGGATCTAACGCACAACATGATGACTATAGTTAATACTATCTTGTATACTTGACATTTGCTAAGAGTAGATCTTAAGTGTTTTTACCTTACTCACACACAGTGGTAACTCTGTGAGGTAATGGAGGTGTTAATTAGCTTGGTTGTGGTAATTATTTTACAATGCACTTGTATATCAAATGATCACATTGGACATCTTAATATATACCATTTTTATTGTAAATAAAACCTCAATAAAGCTGGAAAACAAAACAAAAATGTGTACACAGTTTTTCATAGCTATTCACAGAAGTTTTATTCTTACTGACAAAACATGATAATAATCCAAGTTCCCATCACCTGATGAACGGACAAGCAGAATGTATTAGATCTTTACAATGGAATATTATTTGGCAATAAAAAGCAAAAAAGTATTGATTTATCTACAACACGAACAGACCTTGAAAATATCATGCTAAGTGGAAGAAGCCAATCATAAAGACCACATATTATGCAATTTAATTTATATGAATTATCCAGAATAAGTAACCTATAGAGATAGAAAGATTAGTGGTTGCTAGAGGCTGAGGTGTAGAGGGATTGGGGAGTTAACGGCTAATGGGTATGGAGTTTTTTGGGGAGGGATGAAATGTGCTAAATCTGCATTATGGTGATATTTGTATAACCCTGTGTATACACGAAAATACATTAAATTAAACACTTTAAGTGGATCCATTGTATGGCATGTGAATTATATCTCAATAACGCTATTATTAATAATGTGAATTACAAAATAGCACACAAAATGTTTCAATATCAGGGTATATATCAAGACTTCAACTCCCTTTAAAACTTCCTTATATATTTGTCCTCTAAGATAAGAATACCTTAGTTTTGTTTCAAATATTGTACTAAAATGCCCCCTCCAACGCAAATACATTTGTCTTACGTGTGAATGCTGCCGTTTCCACTCTCCCAGCAGGAGGGAAGGATCCTGAAACAGTGGGTATTTTAACAGCATAATTAGAATGCGCATCATCACTGAACTGACTGTTGAACCAGCTAGTCCAGTAGAGTAAGATTATTGGACCCTAACCTATATTGCAACCTATTGCTCATGTCGCTTTGGTCAAGTAGCTACAGAGACTCTTCACGCTTGCTGCCCAGTCAGCAAGTCAGGCAATGTTCCGACTGGGTTCAGCTTTATGATTCCCTGTGTACTAAGACAGATGGGCACCTCGTTTTTGGTTTGTTTGTTTTTTTCATCATGTTCACATTAGAGGCCCACCATTCTGTGAGCACTTATTTCCTGCATTTTAATAGCCGAAGGCTTAAAATGAATTTAACCTTGAAAACAGCCATTAGGGTTAAGTGAACCACTTCAGTTCAACAAACAAGATGTACAAACCATTAAATGTCCAAAATCAGGGTGATGTTGACCAGCTATTTGTTCTGTTTCCTGGTAAGTTAACCAGCAATGTTCCCTGTTTAAAACTCAGAACAAATAATAATGATTTTAACTGTTAGATCTGCCCTGCTCCTGAGATCATTTTTCACATGTAAATTTTAGCTTCATTAGCTATTAGCTGTTAGCAAGAATCTCCCCCTACCATGCTCTATTCATCTTAAAGAATAAAGTCAGAATCTAAGCAAGTCAGAAAAATTATATAAAAAGCAAAGATTTAGTTTGCTGTCAAAACTAATGAATGATTTAGATGTCACAGTCTTTCTGTGGGAAATGGGTAAAATACAGAAAACAAACAAAAATGACCAGGAACTTGTAATGACCCTGCTGGTATGTAAAGTCATGCCAGTATCATCTAAATTGATACACAAGCACAGAAAAGGAATACATATTATTCAGAAAATAAAGTGCTGATGCTGAGGGAAAAGATGTGAATGGATGTTAAATTAAAAGGCATATATGTTCCCATTTTTTCTCAGATACAATTTGTGAATCCCAGAAAAAGAACAGTGTGCTTATTTGATGTTCTTTCCTCACGGCTCTTAAAATATCTCTGCTACAGAAACAGGGAGGTCTTCTGTGAGGGTCTGGACAAACTAAGTCAATACCCAGACATCACCAATCCTTGGCAAAACTATGAAGGACTTATAATTTGTATTTGCCTTCCGCCCTCCTTCTCATTCTTGCCTTCTGTTGTGACCTTCTCCTTGCCTCAAGAAAGCCCAGCCTGAAGATCCTCTGATACGCTTTCACTGCCACCCGAAGCATTACTTTACCTTCATTAAAATGTACTTCTATCCTTTCAGAACTTGATAATGTCTGGAAGTTGGAAGTGATTTTTGGATCCAACGTTAAAGACTAAACCTAAGAGATCCTGCATTTGAAAAGAGTAAATTTGTCCATGGCATGTAGTAAATATTTAATGATTTATGCATCAATAATTGAAATGGGGATGAGGGTTAAAGACTATCTTGGAGGAAAAAGACCTGCTTTTACCCAAGACGGCTCTCTAGGTGGGAGTGTGAACACCATTTCTGTGAAGCTGGTTTTTGAGTATCTTTCTCAGTTTAGTCCTTTTTATGCCTAATTAAGGAAGGTACTTTAGAGATCATCTAATCCTATGAGTTTTCATACATTTCTCTATGGACAGAGACCTTGTATTTCAAGGTTGTTCCTCAGGGATCATTTTGGATGTTGAGAAATTGAGAAACCAAATAGGTGGAGCTAAGAGGTCCACCTGTTCTTCAGGAACTTTGATCCGTTAAAAAATGTATTTATTATATTGAAAACCCTAATAGGATTTAGTTTGAACAAAAAGTTGATAGGTATTCCTGCCAAAAGATTTGAATCTGAGTTTAATCAAACTTCTAAATGATGAAAGAAACACTAAGGATACTACTATTAGTCAAATTTAGAATGTGGAAATTCTGTGACAAAAGAAATTTCAGATTATTTAGCATGAAAAGGGAAAGATTAGATGTTAGAGATTAAAAGAGACTTAAAGAGACAATTGTAGCCAAATACAATGTATGGACTTTGTATGGATTCTGATTTGAATAAGCCATTAAACCTCTTCTGGAGATAATAGAGGGAAATTGCACAGACTGAACACTATAAAATATTAAGGAATTATTATTGATTTTTTTAAGGTTTTGATACTGATATTGTGGCTTTGTTTAAAAAGAGTCAATTAAATATCCATATCAAAGTACTTTTGGTTAAACAATATAATGTTTGGGTTTTACTTTAAAATACTTGAATAAAAAACCTCCAGGGGAATAGATGAAATAAGAATGGTAGAATAGTGACAATCACTGAAGTTGGGTTGTGGTACATGAGTGTTTATTTTGCTATTGTATTGGTTTTGAGTATATTTGAAATTGAAAATTTCCATAATAAAAGTGGTGATAGTACCATTCACTGTGCAATAAACAGATCCAAGGATTATGAAGTTTCATCTCAGAGAAAAAAAAATATGTTAGTTTTGTTGCTGCAATATTTTGGTTTTAAACATCTGCAAAAAACAAATATTGCAGAATTCAAATATATGTTTTGAAAGACCTTCCTTCTTTTCCTTGTTATTTGAACTGTTTTTAACTGTAAATTTAAAAGCATTTCCATCATAGTGTTTCTAAATTTACTATTTGTACTAAGTATTTCAATTTACTTCAATTTGTAAATAAGAATAGCTTGCTGGTATGGAAAATAAAATAGCTCTCCTACTTAAACCAACTAACAATTGAATTTTTAAAAAAAGAATAAAAATATGTGACAATGTTGAACTTTATCTGAGCTCTGTGCTCCCACCCTTTTGTGTTCTGAGAAATGGCTAACTTCAAAGAACGACTCTGCCCTCACAGAACATAAGATTCATCTCCTTCCTTCCTCAGTGAATTAGATAGGACCCAGCTCAAACCTTCATGAATCTCAGAAGCTGCTGCTGATGCTCTTGTTTACCTGCCTTTATAAAACTGCAGGCCCTCCCCCACTTTTCTTTTTTAATATTTCTCATTAATGAACATTCTCCCTATTGCAATAGTCTGAATAAACTCATTTCCTTAATTGTCCCCTGCATTTTGCCTTTCACAGGGTCTCTGCTTGTTTGATAGCTCTCCATTATCCTGGGCTATCTAGCTATTTACACATCAGTTCTGGTTATTATCAGATGGAAGAAAGGATGGAAAGCAAACCCTCTTTGTGACCCCATCAACAGCAATAGCATAAAAAGTGTCCAGGTCCTTCCCCTTTTTCCCAGACCCATACACTGCTGATAAATTATAATGGGTTAGACTTGTTCAAGTGAAATGAGCCAACAGTGTGAAACTCTTCTACTCAGAGATTAAGGATTGTTTCCTCTGATTCAAAGCAAATTGATTAGAACATGGTAGAAATTTCAGTATAAAAAAATTCACTTTTACTGTATCCGAGGTTTTGTTTTAAAGCATTTCTTGCTTTGATGGGCAAACATTGACCCATAGGCAGGGTTCTAAAGCATTGTTAATCCCTTTAGTTCTTTTGGTTGACTAATGGAGATTTACAAAGTTTCTAAAGAACTTTGTAAAGAAATACCTACATGGTCCATATTTACCTGACCCTCTTCCCATGTCAGTTATTATTTTTTGTTTTTGATTTTTCTTTTTTTAAGCTCTTTATTGGAATATAATTGCTTTACACTCTTGTACCAGTTTTTGAGGTACACCAAAGTCAATCAGCTGTATTTATACACATATCCTCATATGCCCTCCCTCCGACGACACCCACCCACCCTCCCCGTCCCAGCCCTCTAAGGCATCTCCCATCATCGAGTTGATCTCCCTTTGTTAAACAGCAACTTCCCACTGGCTATCTATTTTACAGTTGGTAGTATATATATATGTCTATGCTACTCTTTCACTTTGTCCCAGCTTCCCCTTCATCCCCGTGCCCCCCCCCCCCCCCACCTCGTGTCCTTCAGTCCATTCTCTGCATCTGCATCCTTATTCTTGTCTTGTCACTGGGTTCATCAGTACAATTTTTTTTTTTTTAGATTCCATATATATGAATTAGCATACAATATTTGTTTTTCTCTTTCTGGCTTACTTCATTCTGTATGACAGACTCTAGGTCTATCCACCTCATTACATATAGCTCCATCTCATTCCTTTTTATAGCTGAGTAATATTCCATTGTATATATATGCCACATCTTCTTTATCCATTCATCTGTTGATGGGCATTTAGGTTGCTTCCATGTCCTAGCTATTGTAAATAGTGCTGCAATGAACATTATGGTACATGTTTCTTTTGGGATTATGGTTTTCTCTGGGTATATGCCCAGGAGTGGGATTACTGGATCATATGGTAGTTCTATTTGTAGTTTTTTAAGGAACCTCCAAACTGTTTTCCATAGTGGCTGTACCAACTTACATTCCCACCAACAGTGCAGGAGAGTTCCCTTTTCTCCACACCCTCTCCAACATTTCTTGTTTCTAGATTTTTTGATGCTGGCCATTCTGACCCATATGAGGTGATACCTCACTGCGGCTTTGACTTGCATTTCTCTGATGATTAGTGATGTTGAGCCTGTTTTCATGTGTTTGTTAGTCATCTGTATGTCTTCTTTGGAGAAATGTCTGTTTAGGTCTTCCACCCATTTGTGGATTGGGTTATTTACTTTTTTGGTATGAAGCTGCATGAGCTGCTTGTATATTTTGGAGGTTAATCCTTTGTCCATTGCTTCCTTGGCAAGTATTTTCTCCCATTCTGAGGGCTGTCTTCTTGTCTTGTTTATGGTTTCTTTCGCTGTGCAAAAGCTTTTAAGTTTCATTAGGTCCCATGTGTTTATTCTTGACTTTATTTCCATGATTCTAGGAGGTGGGTCAAAAAGGATCTTGCTTTGATGTATGTCATAGAGTGTTCTGCCTATATTTCCCTCTAGGATCTTTATAGTGTCTGGCCTTACGTTTAGGGCTTTAATCCATTTTGAGTTAATTTTGTGTATGGTGTTAGGAAGTGTTCTAATTTCCTTCTTTGACATGTTGCTGTCCAATTTTCCCAGCACCACTTATTGAAGAGGCTGCCTTTTGTCCATTGTGTATATTCTTGCCTCCTTTGTCAAAGATAAGGTGCCCATGTGAGTTTGGGCTTACTTCTGAGTTCTCTATTCTGTTCCACTGATCTTCCTTTCTATTTTTGTGCCAGTACCATATGTCTTGATCACTGTAGCCCTGTTGTATAGTCTGAAGTCAGGAAGCCTAATTCCACCAACTCCATTTTTCCTTCTCAAGATTGTTTTGACTATTCGGGGTCTTTTGCATTTCCATACAAATTGTAAGATTTCTTGTTCTAGTTCTGTGAAAAATGCCATTGGTAATTTGATAGGGATTGCATTAAATCTGTAAATTGCTTTGGGTAGTATAGTCATTTTCACAATGCTGATTCTTCCAATCCAAGAACATTGTATGTCCCTCCATCTGTTTGTGTCTTCTTTGATTTCTTTCATCAGTGTCTTAAAGTTTACTGCATACAGATCTTTTGCCTCCTTAGGCAGGTTTATTCCTAGGTATTTTATTCTTTTTGTTGCAATGATAAATGGGATAGTTTCCTTAATTTCTCTTTCTGCTCTTTCGTTGTTAGTGTATAGGAATGCAAAAGATTTCTGAGCATTAATTTTGTATCCTGTCAAACTGATTCTATGATGCCACCATCATCCTGATACCAAAACCAGGCAAAGATATCATAAAAAAAGAAAATTACAGACCAATATCACTGATGAATATAGATGCAAATATCCTCAACAAAATAGTAGCAAACAGAATCCAACAGCACATTAAAAAAATCATACACCATGATCAAGTGGGGTTTATCCCTGGAATGCAAGGATTCTTCAATATATGCAAATCAATCAACGTGATACATCATATCAACAAATTGAAAGATAAAAACCATATGATCATCTCAATAGCTGCAGAAAAAGCTTTTGACAAAATTCAACATTCCTTTATGATAAAAACTCTCCAGAAAATTGGCATAGAAGGGAATTACCTCAACATAATAAAAGCCATATATGAGAAACCAGAAGCCAACATCATTCTAAATGGTGAAAAACTGAAAGAATTCCCTCTAAGAACAGGAGCAAGACAAGGGTGTCCACTCTCACCATTATTATTCAACATAGTTTTGGAAGTTTTAGCCACAGCGATCAGAGAAGAAAATGAATTGGAAAAGAAGTAAAACTGTCACTCTTTGCAGATGACTTGGTATTATACATAGAAAACCCTAAAGATTCTACCAGAAAACTGCTAACACTAATTAATAAATTTAGTAAAGTAGCAGGATACAAAATTAATGCCCATGTCAGTTGTTAATTCTGTTTTTCCTCTCTCCAGTAGTTCCCCCAAAGCCCCCAATTGCATTTGTTGAGTGATTTATTTGAGAATGGTTTTTCTTGATGTGGTAGGAGGGACTTCACTGGATCACTTCCCACTCTAATTGCTTTTCTATGTTATTAGAATGATATAGACTTGTATGACTATGTTTCTATTTCGAGCAGTAATCAGCTATATACATATGTTTTTGCTTATTTGTACTGTGCACATGTTGTTTAAATCTTTCATTTGCACGCTATGCTATGCTATGCACTTGTCCTAGATTTTCATTTCTAAATTCTGTTCATTAGCATTGCTACACAGAGGAAGTTCAGACTTCAAAGGATAACTTTTCTGGACCAATCTTTTGAGTTTGTAACAATGTATAAGGAAGAGGCATTAACTTTTTTTTCACATCAATCTAAATCTAGAATTAGGTATCACCTTAGGTCCTCACTGTTTTCAGCTGAGGCTAAACTGATCTAATACATCCATTTTTTCCCCCTAAGTACCAGTGTCTTCTAGATTGTGTTCAGGCAAGTTCTTAAATAGTGCTGTCTTGCACATGATATTCTCCTTTTGTGGGGATCCTCCCTGAAGACTCAGATCTTCAGAAAGAGCCTGCACCTTTGACAACCATAGCATTTTACCTCAGCCTGACCAGAACTATGGCCAAGTCCTATTGTGTTCTAATCTAGACTTTATTTGTATCTTTTTTCTCCCATTGTAATTGTCAGGTCCTGGCTGATAATGCACTCTGACAGTGCATGAAAATCACCAGTTTTGCTAACCACAGTTGATACAGACTGTATTCCTAGCCCAGGTTCATTACCACCCTGCCATTTATGTTTCAGTCTAATTTGAACCTAATGGTGCACCTTATCCCTCATGTCTGGACCTTTGTCAAGTGACAGAGAAGCTCACCTGCTGTATCTTCTACCTGGACTTCTCTCTGCTTCTTCCTGCCTCCCTTCAGTACCTTTATACCCTGAAGCTTCACACTTCCTGGTTTTGTGCCTTACTTCTGAATTTTTGGAAATCATCTAGCATGGTAATAATCCTGTCCTTCACATCTTCATGTTTCATTGATCTTTACATTTATCATCTCGAACTAAGATGCCAATGTCACCAATTAGGTATGCTCTGACAGGTTCCTGAATTTAAGTATAGCTCATGAATGCCCTAGTAGTGGTATTTTTTAGGAGAGTGTCAGGAGGAAATCTAGGTTACCATTAGGTATAAATTAATGTGAAACAAGTATCTCATGCAATAGGGTTCTCAACAGTTGTGTTCCTGTCCACAAAATATTAAAGGATAATAACAGCAGCTAATGATTACTGAGCACTTGTTTAAGTGTCAGGGCACTACATCCTTTGCCATGTTTGATCTTTGTTAACAGCCCTATGATCTGGATATTGTTATCTTCATTTGATATATGAGGAAGCTAATAATTAATTAGTTAAGTAACTTGTCCATGGCTACCCAGAAGAGATAAAACTCAAGTTTGGAAATTGGCTCATCTCAAGTCCATGTTCTTAGTGCCATACTGCTTCAAAAGAAGATAAAGATGAAAGTTTCATCTTGTTCATATATGAATCCCCAGTCAGCGTCTAGCATGATGCCTGGTTAAAGAGGTTACCAAATGACTAAGAATTAATTGCAGTACAATTGGACTAGGATATAAAGCCCTTTAATTGCCATGGGTGGCTACTCCTTATAATATCATTGAAACTACAGTTTCTCACTCTAATCACTACCTTAAAACATGCTCTGGTCTTTAGATTGTAAGTGCTATGACTTAATGTACCTACAGTAGAATTTTCTGCAATGAACTTCTTTGTTGCCAGGAATTAAATATGAGGACATGCATTTCTCATGAACTACTACAGAGCTAACAAATTCTAGCTATCCAGAAAGTGAAATTTACAGAGGTGAAATTTTTCTCAGTACTTAAAATATGTACCTTCTCTTTTACTTGCTGATATCTGAAATATCCTTGATCTAAAAATCAGAGTTGGCTGTAAATCCATGATATCACATTATTTCTTGGGAGCAGATATTTCCTTCCTTTGAAAGTGAGAGCATGAGAGGCCTAGGTACCTGTAGGAAAGGGTAAGGAATTCAGAAATGTGTTGCTTGGGGAAATCAAAGTAGATTTTGCTTATTATTAGATTCTGCCAGTGTTTGGCGTAGACAGAATCTCCCCTTCTGTCCTTGGCAGTATTTGGGGGAATCTTTGATGATGACAAATGCCAAGAACTCTTAATGTAGGGCCTGGAGGTAGAGGTGGAAGGCAGAAGACAACTGAGGAATGAAACCATAGAGTGAACTCTCATTTAAGTCATGTGTTTCTCTTTAAGTCATGGGGTCAATTTCTGATAAAGCATATATCTAGTTATATACAAACATTCTTTCTGCAGAATATTATTATGTTAATCAATTTTTCTTTCCAGCTGAATTATATTGAGCCTTTTTGTCTTTATCATTTACTTTTCTTATAGAACATAATTATCTATAATACAAGCAAAGTTTTTTTATGGCTCATGAAGGCTTTTGCATAGGACTTAGCATATTCATTATTCCTTATTACCATTGCTATAGGGGTCAGATTATTAATTTTAGACTTATATGTAGCTTTGTAATATTTTGTAACATGTCTGTGCTAGGGAGATTTTATTTGATATGCTCTTTATGAAATCAGTAGGTAATAAGACCTAGTCTCTTTAGAATTTTTATATTTGTTAGCATATTTACTGAGTCTATTCAGTGTTTTACATGAAATGAATGGAGGAATACTTAAAGTAGAGCATACTCTTGGGAAATTTTTGAACTTATTATGAGTATCTCAAGTTTCAAATAATAGAAAAAAATTTCTTTGAGAGGTAGACTTTATTTAGCATGTTGATGAAACTCTGTTAATCCCAGATAAGATAATGAAAAGGGACACACACCTAGACCTATTTCTGGTAAAATTATTGTATTTCTAAACTTAAAAAGAACATTTCACAAGCTTTTATTCGGAAAAAAAAAATTATAAAAGTGAAAAGTCAAAATGACTGAAAGCTGGTGAGCAGGTAAATAACATCTATACACAACAGAGAGAAAGTGATTAGGATGAGCAATCCTGAAGTCACCCCAAATTTGAGTCCCCTGGTAGAATCAGGAAGAATATTACTCACTTACCTTTCCAGATGAAGAAAATAATCACAGCAGGGCACTCACCCAACAACAGAGTAAGCACAACAGTGATCTCTAATGGAGAGTGATGTGTATGTAAAGTTAACCTTGAAAAGATAGGGTTACAGTGACTGGGAGTTTGCAAATATAAACACCAAACAAGTATTCTCAGAGTGGAAGCCACACTATGTTACCACCAACTGGATCACAACATGCTAAACTGATAGCACATCCTGTGGTTCAGGATGAGTGTCAGTGAGGGTGGGAGGTGAGGAGCAGTGGGGGAAATAAACCATTCTGAGGGGCTCATTTTTGGGGTAGGGAAGCAGACAGGGAATAGAACATGTTGCTGAGAAGAAAACAGGGTTTCTTGGTGATAGTTTCCCTTAGTGTTACAATTTGCTTGAGCATTTTTTGTAGTGCAGTTCTGCTGGCAACAAATTTTCTCAGCTTTTGTTTATCTGAAAATGTCTTTACTTCACCTTTGTTTTTAAATGAAAGCTCCAGTAGATATAAAATCCTAATATTCCCCACCCCAGTACATTAAAGATGTCATTCCATTATTTTCTGGCCTCCAATGTTTCTGATGAAAAGTACACGTATATTCTTATAATGGTTTCCTTATGTGTAATATTCTTATAATGGTTTCCCTATGTGTAACGGATCTTTTATTTTTCCCTTTGGCTTTTAAAAATATTTTTCTCCTTAATCTTTGGCTTTCAACAGTTTGTGATATGTGTAAGTGTGTAGTCAATACTCACGAGTGTCTTATGGGTGCATGAGAGCAATTGTTTATTCCTTCTTTGTTGGGAGCAGTATTTTATATATTACTGCAGATATTTTCCTCCAAACAATTACCAAAGGAGACAAGCTACCTTTTCATCTTCTTCTTCAAGCAGGATTTTTTTTTTTTTTCACCTTTCACTGAGGTATGGTGTTTCAGTGTTTCCACTTCATATTCGAGAACTCAGTTCCAGCAATACAACTTGTATGTAGCTTTTTCTCTGACACCATGAAGCCAACAAAACCCAGGGCTCTAGGTTCCTTTTATCAGATAATATCCTTAAGGGATAGATTCAGCTGTTATGTATTCCTCTTTTTTTTCAGCATCTGATGAGTTCCTTTACATTTTTGAAACTCAATTATGCAATTAAAATATTTGCTGATATTTTATCCAGCACTTCTAGGCATTTTTTGTTGGAAGATTCTTTTAATAAAATCTGGTTAATTTTTTCCCCTCCCCACTCCCATTTCCTTGTATAGTTCTCCCTCATTTAGGTCATAGGTCAGAATTTACCTCCTTGGCAAGGCCTTCCTAAACCACCCTAGCAAAAGAAGCCAACCCCCTTTATCCTACACACTTCATTTTCTATCACTTGTTGAAAGTGAATTACTTACATATTGATATGCTTATTAAATTATTTATTAAGTTTAATGAGTATAAAAACAAAGTAGAGATTTATTAAATTATTAATTTATTAACATGGCCATTTTTTTTGGTCATTGTATTCTACTCAGAATCCTCAAAGTACAGGACTTTGACTCATTCATGTTAGTATCTTTAGAATTTATGAAAGTGCCTGACGCATGTTGGTATTCACTTAAATACTTGCTTAAAGAATGAATTACCCAACCAAATAGATGGTTGTTTATCAAGGGCTTTATTTGATATCCTCAAATGAGACAGATCATTAACTATCTGACAAATATTAGAGTAACATAAGGGTTAGGATTATGGCTAAAATTTTCAGAATACCTTTATTAATAATTTAGAAGTAAACATATCAATCAGCATGAAGGAGTCAACCTTAAAACCATATGAAATTAGAAGCAAATGAAATACCAATAAGTGGCAAAATTATGGTGGATCAGAAATTGACAGCCTTGCAGAGGAAGTCAATCTGCAAAGAAGTGAATTGAGCGAAAGCGCAGAGAAAAGCACCAATCAGACATTACATGGAGAGAGACTGAGAGAAGATAAAACAGAAATACCAGATGGCTTTACCTTGTCCACTGGACATGGAGTTACTTTTTACATGTAGGTTCCATAAGTTTTCCTAGTATGTTTTCAATAAAGGTATTTTGAAAATTTTTGTTTCTTTCAACGAAAATGTCCCAGTATTTTATAAAAATTGAGAAGGTTACATAGTTTGTGAAATGGCTTCAAATGTCTTATTGTTCCCAGGGCTGACTGACATAGCTTGTACTACATGGTAAAACGTCACTTACTTGTAGAAAACTACTCAACAGAGATGGACCTGCTCTAGCAAGAAGACAGATGTGTTTGTTTCTCTGTGCTTGTGTCCTTGATTAAGATCATGAGCCCAGTTTACACTCTGCAAGAAATATAATAAATGGAAATGAGATAAATGGGCTAAATTTTTCAATTTATTTCAATGATATTTTAATAGATCTTCTGCTACTTAGGTGGAGCCAAATCATGCAGTGCTTTGTAGGGCATGGTGAAGACTGGATTTTACCAACTTGAAATGAGTTTTGAATTGGAAATGACATGACCTGATTTATTTTGTAACAAAATTGCTAGGTGTGGAGAACACACTGGAGGAAGGCAGGAGTAGAAGCAGTGAAATCAGCTGGGGAGCCTTTGCTTAGTCAATGCCAGTGCTATAGACTCTGACCATAGCAACGAGATGGAGGTTTATTTTGGAGGTAGAACCAAGAAGACTTGTTCTAGAACTGGATGTGAGGAGTGAGGGAAAGGAGTCAAGGATAGTTCTTAGGTTTCCAGCTCTAGGAACTATGAATTGTGGTGGCATTTATTAAGAGGGGGGGGAATAGAAGACTAGCTTGGGAGAGAAATAGAGTTTTAAAGAATCAAGTCAGTTGTTATATAGGCATGATGTTTAATTTTATGTTAACTTGACTGGGCTATGAGATGTCCAGATAGGCGGTAAAACTTTATTTCTGGGTGTGTTTGTAAGGGTGCTTTCAGAAGAGACTAGCACCTGAATCAGTAGACTGAGTAAAGAAGATCACCCTCACCAATGCAGATGGGCATCATCCAGTTCATTGAGGGACTGAACAGAACAAAGATGTGGAGGAAGGGCAAATTTATGATCTGCTTGAGGTGGGACATCCATCCTCTCCTATCCTTGGACATTGGCTCTCCTGGTTCTTGGGCCTTTGGGCTTAGACTGGGACTTACACAATTGGCTCCCCTGATTCTCAGATGTTCAGGTTTAAACTTGGACTACACCACCGGCTTTCCTGGGCTTAAATGATTTTTGAGCTAGACAAGTTGTTAGAGCTCGTCTGGCCTATCCAGATGAGGACTCTAGTGGGTCCTCGGGCTGGGTGGGTGGTCAAGAGATGGCCCAGAGAGAGCGATTTGGTTCTGTGATTGCCAAAGGGGAGAAGGCACAGGATCACACAAGGTGGGAGCCATTGGACAGACATCCTGGCAAATCACCCTGCTCCATCTCAGGTGGTGCCAAAGCAAATGGAATATTTGGAACCATTAAGGGAAAAGTCCATAATTTACAGTCAAAATACAAGGAACTTGGTTACATTTGTACATTATTTCTGATAATAAGTTTCAGTTTTTACTCTTACCATTTAAAAGCCCAAATGCCATCCAAACTCAATGGATTAGAAAAAATTCTAGCTCTAAAAAAGTGATACAGTCAACTTTTAACTCATTCTTAATCCATAATATTGTGTTCAGGTGACCTTTGCTCTGCTCTGATGAGGGAACACTCCCTTTCCCACCTCATTTCTCCCAACTTGAAATTTGAAGCAGGATGTTCAAAGAGCATGAAGCTATTTGTAATTTTGCAAGTTCTTCTTGCTCTTCCTTTCATTGCCTCTGTGCTTGCAGCTTTCTGCCTGCTTTTTCTCCATTCTCCTCTTCTTTTGTCTGGCTAACACCTACTCATCTCTCAAAACCCAGCTCATAGATCACCTTCTTTAAGAAACTTCTATGCTTCTTTCCGTGTGCGCTTCCCAACTGTCCTGTACTTCTCTGTATCATCATGTTTATGACAATGCATTGTAATATCTCTTTTCTTCCTGTGTCCTCATTAGAGTGTGACCTCCTAGAAACTTCAGGAAGATCTCATTGATCTCTGCATCCCCACCACCTAGTATTATGCCCAGCACAAATTAGACATCCAATAAATATTTGTCAAATCAATATACAGCCAATCTATCTTATTTTTTAAATAAATTTATTTATTTATTTTATTTTTGGCTGCGTTGGGTCTTCTTTGCTGTGCGCGGGCTTTCTCTAGTTGTGAGTGGGGGCTACTCTTTGTCGCAGTGGGCAGGCTTCTCATTGCCGTGGCTTCTTTACTAGAGCACAGGCTCTAGGCGCGTGGGCTTCAGTAGTTGTGGCTCATGAGCTCTAGAGCACAGGCTCAGTAGTTGTGGTGCACGGGCTTAGCTGCTCCACGGCATGTGGGATCTTCCCAGACTAGGGCTCGAACCCATGTCCCCTGTATTGGCAGGTGGATTCTTAACCACTGCACCACTACCAGGGAAGCTCTAATCTACCTTCTTAAGAATAATTCCACTTGTAAGAAGAAAGAGTTAAAGTAGTCTGCAAATGTCACACTTCAATAGAAACATAACTCTGAAATATGAAAAAGATTTATGAATGTGGGGGTTGAATATATTAGCTTAAAATTCATTTTCTCCTGCCATAGACATGGAACCACTTCTAAGAGAAAGAGATGTCAGAAGCTTATGGGGTGTGAATAGGACAGCCATATAAAAACTCATCATTTTTTCCGGTTCCTGAAGATGATGATAGATTTTAGCGGCGAGAAACTTGGTGCCGTGGAAAGAGTGTCATGCTCTTCAGGTACAGGTAGCTCAGAATGTGGCCCCTGGGACACTCCTTGCAAAAAAAAGACATCCCTTTCACAATCTGGAAAAGATGTTCTACGTAGTCAGAGAGGCATAGGTGTGAAAAAGAGCCTTCAAACAGAGAGAAAATAAACGATCTATTCAACTGTTATACCTAGTGTTCTCAGAAACTCGAAACTTGAATTTTGTCTTAATATAAAACACATGGCAGAGCAGGTCTTTTTTCTTTTTCTTCTCCAGCTTTTTTCGGGTTGTGTTGGAAGACAGCACCCTTCATTACATAACAGAATTTTCCTAATAGAGCCTGGTACAAAGATGAAGCCCTACTTTGCTATATTGGAGAAGAATAGAAACAACATTTTTTTTTCTCAGAAAAACTAATACATTGTTCCAATTGAGTTCATAGAGAAACAGAGTATCAAAGCTAGAAGGAAATTTCAGTATCTTTTAATTCAACTTACTGATTTTACAAATAAGGACACATTAAATATAGCGAAGTAACTTGATCAAATTCTCAAAAGCCTTGATATTCTGAGGGCATCAGGTATGTAAAGACACAATAAAAAGCATGATAAACATACATTATATAATTGATTGAAAATAAATCAGTGTTAGTTACTAGCACTGTACTTTTATTTTGGAGGGGAAATATCTCCTTATCCGTGATGGCAATCATTAAAATGTCCTTACTCATTAATGATAAATGATATTTTGGCACATGTATACATGGGAAGCAGGGTTCTGCTGAATTGCATCTTCAATCTTTTTGCAAGTAGATTAAGAGAGTGAGTTAGAAAATAGGGAAAATATCCAGATTGCCAAATTATAAATTCTGTGGAGCACTAAGTCATCATGTGACTCCTGCTTTTGGGATGAATTTACTTCAAACATTCCCTGAGAGTGACGCTCTTGTTATATTTCAGGAGCAAATGTCACAGCCCCTTCCAATCAGGAAATCCTCTATGTATTCACCATGTATACATAAAGCCATTTTTTTCTTAAAGATAATCAGATAATTTTTATACAAAGCAAAGTAACATTAATGAATAATGATGATAAAACTTTATTTTTTTTTTATAAAATCCTTTTACATAACTGCTCTGTTTGATCCTCATGAAAGCCCAGTATGGTACTTATATTTTCCTTATTTCACATGTGGAATCCTAAAACTGATAGGTTAAATGATTTGCCTTAGAGTTGATGAGGGCTAAAGTCATTGGCAGTGGAAAAATGGGGAGGGTGGGTTAACCAGTACTTGTCCATGGGAAAGGAGCCTTGGATTCCAGATGAGGACTGATGTTTGGAAACACTGGCTAGTAACTCTCCTAAGATGAATTTTTTAGAATGAGGAACAAATTTTTGTAGTTAATTACAGAGCCTATTATATTAATATACCTGATATTCTTCTAGGTATTTTGCATGTTATTTTACTTATTTTCACAGTGAACCTTTCCTGTGATTGAAGCAAGCTGGTACAATTTCAACAAGAGTTATTGGCTTAAGGAACCATGAACTAAACAACTTGGTTTCATACAGATTTGGGTTAAGTAGAAAATTGGTTATTTGTTTAAACACACACACACACACACACACACACACACACACACGCTATGTATACATATAAAGGCAGCCTATTGAAGTGGTTGTGAACACAGGTTCTGAGTCAGGTAGAACCAATTTAAATCCCAGCTCAGCTGTTTACTAGTTGTTGGATCTAACCAGCTGTGTGACCTTGGCCAATCTCTGAGTCTCAGTTTCTTTATTGACAAAATATAAATAAATATAATACTTTTAAGACTGAAGTGAGAATTAAATGAGATAATATTTATAAAGTCCTTAGCACATTTTCTAGCATATAGTAGTCTCAATAAATGTTATCAATGGTAACATATATGATATAGGGTTCCAAAAATAGATTTGAGGCAACTATAGATACTCATTAAATAATGGCTTACTTATATAACTTAATAAATATGTGAAGAATTCAGGGCATGGGAAATGAGGATGCTGAATAACATGATGTTGACAATGAGATTAGTACATGATATTTGTAAGACCATGCCCTGTGCATTGCTCTGTGTGAGCCAGAAATGTTGTTTCAAGCTTCCTAGCAGTTAATGCACAGAGGAAAACAAAGTTAGGTAAATTTTGTTATGCCCCCAAACAAAAATAAAAAAATATTTCAGGAGAAGACTGGGTTTTTTGAGTCTGACCAATTCAGTGGCTTTCTTCATTTGGTAGACATTGTGACATTGTTAACAATGTCTTCAGTATCTTCCCAATGAATACAAAAATAAATTCTGTATTTCTATACATTGGTGTAGGCAAAGGCCTAAAACCAAAGAATAATTCAGTAAAACAGCTTCATGAGTGAAGAGAATCTAATCTTGGCTCCAAATTTAGGGTACCTAGAGATATAAATGAACTCAGCTTAGCAAAGCTTCCATAAATATTATTTATTAAAACCAAATTTTTGAGAATATATTGTCTTGAACAGACTGGAAGTTATACTTCCTGAGAAGTACCTTGGAATTAATTTTTTTGGCCTAATTATGAGAGATTTATAAACTTTAATAGTTAAATGAACTGGAACGTAGTTTGACATTAACTTATTAGGTGTCTGGTTACACTGCATGCTGACGTAAACCAAACCACCTAATTAGAGAGAGGCATTATTATTGTTATTTTTTTGCTCAGATTTTCCAAAATCATAGAAGTCTTTATTAAAACAACAAACGTGATAAAAATATAAGCTCCATGAGGGAAAGAACTCTATCTTATTTTGGGCTTTGTCCCTAAACTTAAAATAGTCCCTGACACATGGTAATAATAAAGAATAGCTTTTATTTATAAATAATGAGGGAACCAATAGATGGTACAACGGGTTCAAAGGAGAATCTGAAGGGCAGACAAATTTATAGGTGTCAAGACCTGAAATGAATTTACAAGTAGATGCAAAATTGAGGACACTAGTCAATATCTACAGGGAAATAATTGATTGCATCCCACTAGACACACTGCATTTCTAGCAATAAGAATCATGTGTTACTGTCAGTTTTCTACAACTTCGTTGTAAAATAGTTCAAAGACAGCAATAGGCTGAAATAACCCTGGAGTATGTTCTAGACAGGAAAGCCAGTAATCATTTTAGTTTGTTTCACAAATTTTCCCCTATAGTAGGCACTCCAAAATATTTTTAATATTTTCAATGACCTAATCACACATACTAATTAGGTAATGTATTTAGATTGAATGTATCATATAGATAAATATTTAAAGAGATACAACGGTATGATTTTTACCTTTCCTCACTATTCTTAGCACTGTGAGTGTAAATTCTTTTCTTAACTTGGCTTAAATAGGTAAGCTCAAGTCCTTCTTTTGCTTACTTGTGTCAAAATCTTTTGTGCCTACAGTTATTTCTCTGGGCCTTCAGTGTCATTTCTTTTTTCTGCTGCAGGTACTCTCCTCAGAGCAGTATATTACTATTTATTTTACACCTTAGCTCTCTTGCTATCTAACCACTCAATTTCTGCTTATCTCTTTTTCTGAGGGAAAAAGAGTCAGAAGTATGGGTGGCCCAGGGACTCACAATTGGTGCCTGAAGTGGGCAGTCCTGTCAGACTGAGCTCTTATGTCTGGGGAGTCTGATGCTAACTCCAGGTAGTTAGTGTCAGAATTGAATTGATCATTGGACACCCAGGCAGTGTCCAGAGAATTGGAGAATTGGGTGTTGGTGTTAGAAAACACCCTAGATAACTGATGAGCAGGGAGGGCTGTGGAGAAGCCAAAGGAGTTAGAAGAAACTCGGGGAATCATTGTGTGGTGAAAACCAAGAGAATTTTCCTGGAAATGGTCATGGGCATCAATGCTGCAAAGCAGTCAAGTAAGGAAAGACTAGAAAAGTATGAATCACATTTAATACCACTTTTTGAAAGCACTTCCAGGGAAGAGTCAGGGCAAGAATAAGGAAAAGGTGAGGGGAGCACATAAAACGGGGCTGGAGGAAAACCAGATGCAGCCAATGTAAAAAAGAAATGAGGAAGTGAAATGTGGCAGAAGAGTGCATATAAACTTTTTGACTCTTCATGTGCCAAGCAGTAATTCCAAGTTGTTTACACACTTTGTCATCCTCGGAAAGCTCAGTACTGTATTTTATTCTTGGCTTTGTACATGATGGTGACAAAAGCACACAATAGCACAAGGTAGAGAAGATAGGTTGTAAACCTAGGTCTCCAGGACTACACATTTGCTGTTTTTAACCACAACAGAAAAGCTAAGTTTCTCTGTATTAGAAAATTCTCTAATTCAGTCCTTATTCCCCCAAGATACTGGACAACTGAAATAATTATGTAGGGGTCTCTTGGGTCACATCACAATAATCCAATTAGCTAGATCTAAAGTGTGGCCCCTTTATATTTGTGACCAGTCTTTTTCTTCAATCGCTTCTTGTAATGCTGTTTTTGAGTTAGGTCTGAGAAGAAAATTGACTCTAAATGCCTAATGTAGTTTCAAAATGTCATAAACTTTTAATAAGACTTCTAAAAACAGTTTTATTTTTAAATAAATATTCTGTTCCCGAGATCACAAATGAAAGGTTAGATACAGCCAATGCATGAAACACAAAAGTTTGAGGCAAAAATCATTTAATGAAGAAAACTTTTTACAGGCAGTATAAATCTAGTGGCTCATGGCTATGCACAAGTATACTATGAGAAGATGTAAAAACACCAGAATAATTCATTTCTACAATTCTCTTATTTATCTGAATTCACCTTCAGGTACCAGAGTTGGCAATTAATGCAGAGATCACAGAAATTGCCTAGTAGATGGCAGCTCTCCTGCTCTTTGAGCTAATTAATTGTTAAAAAAAAATGTTAACACCCACTCTTTACCAATGTCAAGTTAGAACAACTATTTTAGTTTTATTCCAGTCATCCATTCACAGAGCCGCTTGAGATGGAGAAGGTATTTTTATTCTTTATTTTTTCTTGCTAATTGATATGAGTTGGTACTATTGAGGTTTAATTAGCTAAAGGATGCATTTTTTTTCTTAAAAATAAATGTTGTTTTACCATTTTAAACCAAGATTCAGTTTCATCCATAAACCTTTACTACTTGGAAAGAAAAAGAAAACCTTAAAATTCAACTGAGAATAAGTCTCCTAAAGGCTGGGCACTACTATAGGAGAAAACCGGTAACTGTTTCAACTCTATCGAAGCAAAGTCAGTGTGTTGCAGTGGGAACGCAAAGGCAGCATATTTTATTGGCTAAGCCATTTTTTAATTTTTGAGATGAACCACCACCATCTATGGCAGTTTCTGAGATTGGCAAAACTCATATAATTTTATAGTAGAAAATATTTCATAATGTTTTTAGTGCATTGCTTCCCAAAATAAAGTATACAAACTGAAGGGATAGTGTATGGGGTATATGAATTCTCTATGAGAAATTTTTAACAGTTTATTTTCCTTTTGTTGCTATTTTATAATGTGACATAAGCATATTTGGGATCATGTGCGTGCCTTCTATAGAGCTTTTTAAAATAAATTTATTTATTTTTTAATTTATTTTTGGCTGCATTGGGTTTTCATTTCTGCACATGCGCTTTCTCTAGTTGCAGTGAGTGGGGGCTAGGCTGCTCCTCATTGGGGTGCACAGGATTCTCATTGTGGTGGCTTCTCTTGTTGCAGAGCATGAGCTCTAGGTGCCTGGGCTTCAGCCGTTGAGGCACTTGGGCTCAGTCATTGTGGCACGCGGGCTTAGTTGCTCTGCGGCATGTGGGATCCTCCCGGACCAGGGATCGAAGCCATGTCCCCTGCATTGGGAGGCTGACACCTAACCACTGTGCCACCAGGGAAGTCCCTATGTAGCTTCTTAACTTCAGTGATCATATGTGCCTTTATGTTTCCAATAGTACTCCAACCAAAGAAATTTCAAGTGATGTCATGGTATACCCCATAAATGAATGTGGTAAAGCAGATCAAGTTGATAAAAGTAGTAAGAGCATTGGATCTTTGCGAGGCACACAGAACAGATGAACCAAATTCAATAGAGCCTGCACCATTTTATTCTGAACCATTACCTAGTGAGGGAGAAAGCTTTAAAAAGTTACCAAGTAAGAACTTACCATTGATACTGGAGAATTTTTTACTAGCTGAGTTTTTTTAATTAAGAATGAGAACTGATTGTCCTGAACTGGTATAAACACCTGGAACCAGTTATTAATGACGTTCTGTAGAACATACTTAAACACTAACAACAATAAGAGCATGCTCTGAATTTGTATTGTTGAGGTTAAAATACAGGAACAGACTAAATATAAAACCAAGTCTGGGGCTACATCGTTGTGTTTTTAAATCCAACATCAGCAATTTAGCTTCAGAAAAATATAAATCTGTCACATTACATTAATGTTGTAAATGTAAATTCAATTTTTACTTTGGTTTTTAATCTAATTGGCAAGTTTGTTTTGCTTTTATAATTTTATTAGATCCAATTACATAAGGCCTCTACAAGTACTTTTATATCTAAGCATATTTAATTAACAGTAAAATAAAAGTGATTTTCATCAACAAGAGTCTGGAAGAAATGTTTTCATTTTAAAGGCATCTGTGGCTGAGAGAGGATTGTCTGCCAAATGATCCCTTTGTTACCTGTCTTAGATGGGGTTTCCTACAAGCAGAACCAGGGACTGGGATTCTTGTGCAGTGATTTACTGAGGAAGTGATTTCAGGAGAAGGGGAGGAGTGAGAGAAGGACAGGGTAGCGGGGGGAGCTAAGCAAAGATGTGGTCTCAGCTGGAGACCAGCTGGAACCAGTTTGGTGCCACGGGAAGGTATGGAGCATGAATTTCACCACAGTCTGTCGCATGTCAGCATGGGTTGCTATCCCTGGAGTTATTACACTGGCTTCCATTAGGAGGAGGGAAATAGCTGTGAGCTACTAACAGCTGCAAAACTGTGACAGCTGGGGTATGGGTGTTCCAACCCAGTTAAGCGGATCTAGGCAGAGTAACCATGGGGTCCACTATAGTATCTGCCTTGCAATACTCAGACTCGCATCTCAAGTTAAACTAACTCCATCCAGATCTAGCTTTTCTAGGGTTCTGAATTTCCTGGGAACACTTACAAGAAGAAGATTATTTAGACAAACTACAGCTCCTGCTGGTGCAATTTGTCCCAAGATACTCATTAGCTGCCCGCCCCCCCCCCCCCCACCTATTCTAGACTTCCCTCTCCTTTGCCAGACCAGTTGGCTTGACTTGTGGCATCCAAAACTCTAGTTACCTTGCTTTTATCAGCCCATGGTTATTAGACTTGCTCATTATAGTAAATATGGTCAGGAAATGCAAAGAGGCAGCGCAGTGAGTCACCCTGCTTGCACTATCTAGCAGTGCTCTATTTTCTCATGAGCAACAGGGTCAGTTACCCCTGTCATCATGGTAACTGCTCTTTGTCTGATGGCCTACGGGCTTGAGGAGCCCAAAGTGCCCAGGAGGTAGTCATAGCTTAAGTTTATGGGGACTCTTCTTGTATCTCCTGGAGGAAGCATCCACCTCTAGGAATCAGGACTCATGGAGCCTAACACTGCAGGTGTGAGGGAACACAGTTCCCTGAGGGTGACTGGGAATGATGAGTGGGTCCACACCTGCTTCCGCCCCTTTGTTCCCAGACCTTGGATTCTACTTACTGGGGACACAACACTACTAGAGTCCGTTAGTTTAGGGTATATACTACATGCTGAAGAAGAGCTCTTCATCCTTGCAAAGTGTCTTCTTCAGGGTAGAACTCCAACTGTGCCCTGAAGAGGACTTTCTACCAATCTATCAAGTCAGCAGCTTCTGGATGATCCAGTATATGCTGGGATCTGTAAATAGATCCCATGACTATGTACCACCATGCCATAAAGGTTGCCTCTTGGTCCCAAGCAATGTAATGTAGGATTTGAAGTCTTAGATCAGACACTGTGAGCCCTTGGAGCGGTGCTAGCTGGACAGTGTGGGCAGGGACTGAGAGCTGATTGACAGTCTGGATGAAATATTGCCCCCTGTAATGTGGAATAGGTTCGATGTAGTCAATTTGCCACCAAATAACTGATTGGTCCCTGTGAAGGATGATCCTACGTTCTCAACGTTCCCTGTTGCTGGCATACTGGACATGCAGTGGTGGCAGCAGTTGGTCAGTCTTTGTGAGAGGGAACCCATGCTGTTTGGGCCGTTACATAGCCTTCATCTCCACCACCACTGCTTCTCCGTTCTAGAGCTCATTGCATGAGCAGTGAGTTCACCAACAACAGATATTGGCGGCCATCTACTGGTCAAGTCACCTTGCCAGCTTTGCTATTTAGTTCTTCCCGAGCGGATTTTCTCTGTGAGCACTGATTGATGATGCAAAGATCATTATATGTTGTACTCATTTCTGCAGCTCCATCTAAATGCTTCTTCCCCAGACTGCCTTGTCCCTAACCTGATTTTGCTCCTTGCAGTCTTCTGAATAACTAGAGAAGCCATTTATCACTGAGTCAGTTTTTATCCTTACTGTATGCTCTTTGTGGCTATCAGATGCACTGCTCTGAGTTCCCTCCCGTGGAGGACTTCCACGCATCACCGTCTTTAAGGGCTATCCCAGAGTGAACTGTGGTTCAGTGGCAGTTAATTTTTTTCAATTAATGTTTATTGGAGTATAGTTGATTTACAATGCTGTGTTAGTTTCTGCTGTACAGCAAAATGAATCAGTTTTACATATACATATATCTACTCTTCTTTAGATTCTTTTCCCATATAGGTCATTACACAGTATTTTCTGTATTATATGGTAGGTTCTTATTAGTTATCTAGTTTATATACAGTAGTGTGTGTATGTCAATCCCAATCTCCCAATTTATCCCCTACCTTTCCCCCTTGGTAACCATAAGGTTGGTTTTTATATCTGTGACTCTATTTCTGTTTTGTAAATAAGTGGATGTGTACCATTTTTTTTAGGTTCTGCATATAAGCCATATCATATGTTTATCTTTCTCTGTATGGCTTACTTCACTCAGTATGATAATCTGTAGGTCCATCCATGTTGCTGCAAATGTTATTATTCCATTGTATATAAGTACCACATTTTCTTTATCCATCCATTCGTTGATGAACATTTAGGTTGCTCCCATGTCCTGGCTATTGTAAATACTGCTGCAATAAACATTGGGGTGCACGTATCTTTTCAGATTATGGTTTTCTCTGGATATATGCCCAGCAGTGGGATTGCTGGATCATATGATAGTTCTATTTTCAGTTTTTTAAGGAACCTCCATACTGTTCTCCATAGTGGCTGTACCAATTTACATTCCCACCAACAGTGTAGGAGGGTTCCCTTTTCTCCGCATCCTCTCCAGCATTTATCATGTGCAGATTTTTTGATGATGGCCATTCTGACTGGTGTGGGGTGATACCTCATTATGGTTTTGATTTGCATTTCTCTAATAATTAGTGATGTTGAGCAGCTTTTCATGTGCCTCTTGGCCATCCCTATGTCTTCTTTGGAGAAATGTCTATTTACGTCTTCCACCCATTTTTTGATTGGGTTGTTTGTTTTTTTGATATTGAGCTTCATGAGCTGTTAGTATACTTTGGAGTTAATCCCTTGTCAGTTACTTCATTTGCAAATATTTTTCTCCCATTCTGTGGGTTGTCTTTTCATTTTGTGTATAGTTTCCTTTGCTGTGCAAAAGCTTTTAAGTAGATTCCATTTATTTATTTATTTTTAAAAGTAAATTTATTTATTTATTTATTGGCTGTGTTGGGTCTTCGTTGCTGTATATGGGCTTTCTCTAGTTGCAGCGAGTAGGGGCTACTCTTCATTGTGGTGCGTGGGCTTCTTATTGCAGTGGCTTCTCTTGTTGCAGGGCATAGGCTCTAGGTGCGCAGGCTTCAGTAGTTGTGGCACAGAGGCTCAGTAGTTGTGGTGCACGGGCTTTGTTGCTCCAAGGCATGTGGGATCTTCCTAGACCAGGGCTCGAACTCATGTCCCCTGCATTGGTAGGCGGCTTCTTTACCACTGTGCCACCAGGGAAGTCCCTATTTTTGTTTTTATTTTCATTACTCTAGGAGGTGGATCAAAAAATGTATTGCTGAGATTTATGTCAGAGTGTTCTGCCTGTTTTCCTCTAAGAGTTTTATAGTGTCTAGTCTTACATTTAGATCTTTAATCCATTTTGAGTTTATTTTTGTGTATGGTGTTAGGGAGTGTTCTAATTTCATTCTTTTCACGTATTTGTCCAGTTTTCCCAGCACCACCTATTGAAGAGGCTGTTGTTTCTCCATTGTGTATTCTTAACTGGCAGTTAATTTTTATCTTGCAACCACATACTGATCCAATCTGCTTGTGAAGGAAGTTCAGGCTTTTTTCTTCACCACCATGTGTAAATAGAATCTGCTTCTGATCCCTCTTTCTGTGGGTTGGAAAATAATGCTTTTGCAACTAAATAGGCACATACTACATGCTCTCATTTGTGCTAATATCTCGTATATTTGTCTGACACAAAAACTGCACATGGGACTATTCTTGGTTAAGCTCTGATAGTCCTCTGTCATATGTCTTGATCTATCTAGTTTTTACAGGGGCCACACTAGTGAATTAAATGGGAAATGATGGGGATCATCACCACTGCATTTTGGCCTTTCCCACTACAAGTGCTCTTTACTCCACAGTTTAGGGCACCAATGTGGGCATTCTACCAATTGCTAAGAATGTCCATTGTGATTATATGGTAGAAACCAGGAAAATAACAGCAAGTGTGCCCATTAATCTAGTGATGCTACTGTGGGATGGACCTGGGCAAAGGCTTTATTTATTACCTGAGTACCGTATGCCCTTACTGCAATGGGGCCATGATAGTTCCTTGGGTCCTTAGGTGTCTGTGTCAGAGCAAATGCTGCATTCAGCAGATTTCTAAAGATCTGGATATTCCTGTCTTTCCAGGATACAATTACAGGCATAACTCATTTTATTATTCTCCACCTCTTGGATGTTGCATCTTTACAAATTGAAAGTTTGTGGCAACCCTGCGTCGAGCACGTCTATTGGCAACATTTTTCCAACCACATCGGCTCACTTAGTGTCTCCGAGTCACATTTTGGTACTTTCCACAATATTAGAAACTTTTCATTACTACTATATTATGGTGATCTGTGACCAGTGGCCTTTGATGTTATTATTGCACAAATAATATTATTGCATCTTGCTGAAGGCTCAGGTGATGGCTAGCATTTTTTAGCAATAAAATACTTAAAAATTTTTAGCAATAAAGCTTTTTAAAATTAAGGTATGTATGTTGTTTTTTTAGACATTAATGCTATTGCACACTTAATAGACTACATTATAGTGTAAACATAACTTTTATATGCACTGGAAAACCAAAAAAATTCATGAGACTTGCTTTATTGTGATATTCGATTTATTGCAGTGGTCTGGAACTGAACCTGGGATATCTCTGAGGTATGCTGTATTCAAATAAATGGCCTTAGGTCTCTTTTAAATCTTTGCCTAGTCATATCATGTTGATACTTACGGATTTGTGGCCAGGAGGGAAGGTGGGAACAGATACAGAGGAGGGCAAACATTGTTTTACTAGGCATGTACCTCAGGTAAGGTGTAGGTAACATTTTTAAGTAAGGTGAGAGTCTTTATTTTCCAGCAAAGGAGAGTGGATCACTTCTAAAGGCCCAGAAGTTTCAGGGAAATTTGGAGGTTCAAGGTTTTTAAGTGCATCCACTTAGATATCCCCATCTCAATTCTACTCCTTCCTTATCAGAGCCCAGACTTACCTAGGCTGAAAATTCAGCTTTCTTGGATGTTCTGCCACTCTTACAGTAAGTATTGTGTGTACTATTAGCTATGTCTGCTCTCAGCTGAAAAAGATGAACCACAGAGTCCTCTAATTCTCACATTTTGCTTTATATTGTGTTTTAAAGCAAAAATCCAATACATTAATACATGTATATGCATTCACACATGTGACTCAAGTCTTTTTTAGATGCTATCACATGGGAAAATTGTCCTATTTACTTTTCATCTATGCTCTCATCTGCAATAGGGCAAATAAATAAAACTTTAACTTGATAAGTCATCAGCATGAATTCAGCCTACAGCTTTGCACATTATTTAATACATTTAGCTGGGCTGTGAATCCTTCCATCTTAATTAAATATCTGCATTTTTAAAAGTTCCTTTTAGCATTAAAATTCAGAAGTTACTTTTTGAAGCTAACCTCCTAGCATTCCAGAGGCTCTATGTCTCAAGTTGACTGAGGGAAGAAAGCTACCTACTAAAACTCATTTAAAAATTCCTCAGGCTATTCTTATGACTGTCTCTCCATCATCATCATCAACATTCCTCTATTCATTCCATCAATATACAACTAGCGTTTACAGAACTCTAACTCAGCTACAGGCTGGGGATAATGATGTGAAAAACAGACATGGTCACTGTCTTCACGGAGCTTACAGTCAGGTGGCATAGATGGACACAGGTCGAATAGTCACACAACCTAATGGGAAACACAGGTGTGAGCCTGTGTTGCTCACAATCACGCAAATGGCTGTCGCCATGGTCAGCAGCAGCGGTGTTAAACAACATCTCTCATGTTCTGTAGATTCTAAAGTGCACATCTTTTCCATATTTCAACATCCCTGAAATAAGGATGTACCTTCTGGTTTATAGCATCTCGATGTGAAAAAATTTTAGGAAAATTTTAGCCAACTTTATTTGATATGAGCAATGAATGAAAAATCTGTCTCATACAGCTCTTTCATTAGGAATATCACCATTGGTTTAATTGGCAGTATTTTTTCTTCCTTAGTGGTATATAAAATAATGGTGTATTTTAAGTCAATAACACCTTAGAATATATACAGCAGTGCCTTTCACCTACTATGTGCTGGGAATGTAAAGATATAATTCACAGCCTCCATCCTCAGAAAAGTCACTTAAACTTCAGCTAAATTTCAACACTATCTGTCAGAAGTCACTGAGTGTTCTTAGACTGGGGCCCCAAATAGGAAATGGATAATAGCACTATTTCATGTGCTAAACACCAGCATTATCTGCGCTTAGGTTTTTGGCCCATCTTCACTTGCTAAGTGTTCACTTTCCCCGCGCAGTTTTCCTAACGTCTCTGTAGCCAATAATGCTTTGAAACAGCAAACACCACAGGCTGATTTGGTTTATGTTAGTATTTTAGTAGCTTCACATAATTAAGTGACACTGTCTGAGATTTTAAAAGCCAAATGGGAGATGAGGAAAAGAAAGGACACTGTGTGCAAAT